>NC_069500.1:160241399-160491399 GCF_027579735.1 Bombina bombina
TGAAACTGAATATCCTTTTGTCTTTATATGCAATAATTGCAATAATTGTTCATTTGTTTTTTTGGTTTCTAAAATCATCTAGTGGACACAAATAGACCTTGTCATTCTCCATTACCACACATCTGCTTGCTCCTGTTTCATTGAACTGTGTGTATATTTATTTGTCTTTTTTTTCATATTACAGAGATGCATAGAAATATGTTGTTCTTTGTTTCCAATTCTTGACATAGTGAGCTGTGTGTTATAAGGTATCAGGTTTCAAATTGGAATAGGTAGAAAAAAGTTCCTTTGTAACTAACATCCCTTTTTCCCAGGTCACCAATATTTAATTTTCCTATTTGGAGGGCAGTAATGTTGTGGGGTAGTGTTGCTCCAGGCTGAAATGTTGTTTTCTTTCCTAAGATATGGAGAGTCCACAAAGTCATTCAAATTACAAGTGGGAATATCACTCCTGGCCAGCAGGAGGAGGCAAAGCGCACCACAGCAAAGCTGTTAAGTGTCACTCCCCTACCCATAATCCCCAGTCATTCTCTTTGCCTCTGTCAATGGAGGAGGTGAAGTTTGGTGTCGGAAGAAAAATTTGATTTATTTTCGCTACAAGCAAGTAGTGTAGAGTAGTGGTGACTTTAAAGCAGTTAGAAAGTTGTGAGGCAGTCCTTGCTTGGTTTTCTAACATCTTTGCTGCCCATGGTATAGAAAGCCAGAGTTGGTTACTCTGTTCTTTCTTTTTCTACAGGTCTCTGTACGGAGTATGTGTCCTCTCCCGCCTTGTGAGCTGTCTACCTGTCGGACAGCTGGATTTGCAGGTAAGTTATTTTGTCTTCTAGGTATGGAGACTTGCACTTAATAAGATTATCTGCTTTATTTATATGGGACATTAAATCCTTAAGGGAGGATTTTATTCTGGCAGTGTGCAGGCACAAAAAGAATGTATGTGACATGAGACTTAGGGTTCATTCTCCTTTAATGGAATTGAAGGGGTTAACCTATAATGTTTGGTGGCTCAATTTAAGGGTTAATTCTCCTTTATGGGTTTAAAGGGGATAACCTAAAATTTTTGGCTGCATTTTGTTTGTAGTGTGTATTGCCTGTGTATTAAGCAGGAAGCATCTTAAGAAGCAAATGGTGTTTTCTACTTTTCTATTTTTTTAAACTCCGGAGGGCTTGTTAGAGAAGACCAGTAATACTGTTTCAGTCAGTTTACAGTTCCAGTTTGACTCGGCTTCTGAAGATGTGCACTTTTTCTTTCTAATGTGCAGTTTCTGATTCAGTCCGGAGCGGTGTCGGCTGTTAGTCGTTTGTTCTGTGTAAATGGCTGCTTTCTTCCTGACAAGTTTCCTTTCTCTGGTAATGCAGGTAGGGCACCTCAGTCTGTCGAGGTGCTATTTGAGGGGTACGTTATGGAGCCCTAATCCGCTCATAGTAAAATTTAAAGTGACAGTGTAAATAAAAAAGTTTTATTTGTCTATTGTCATTCTGATTTTTCTGGGTATCCCTTAAGCCAGTGTTTCCCAACCGCGGTCCTCAAGTACGCCCAACAGGCCTGGTTTTCATTATAGCTGAACCAGTGCACAGGTGTAGTAATCATCTGATCAGTAACCAACCAGCTCTCATTCATCAGATGATTATTTCACCTGTCCTCTAGTTCAGCTATAATGAAAACCAGGACTGTTGGGGGTACTTGAGGTCCGTGGATGGGAAACACTGCCTTAAGCTATAGTCATGGAGCATGAGTCTGTTGCGATAGACAAATGTTTGTATCTTGAGGCCCAAATTGTGTTTACCTATGCAATTTTGTTCCTCATGTTTAGAAAGGACTTTGAAATGCAAATATACACTTTTTTGTTTTTTGAGCCTAATGTCTCTCAGGATGATGCTGTTCAGGCAATGTGCCACAGCTTTCTCCTCTCACGTACCAAGTCTCAATGGCGTCACATACAGTGCCCTTCAGTTCCTCTCAGCCTCCTGGTGGAGTTGATTTGCCTGCAGATTTTGCTGCCCATGTATCTTCTGCAGTTTCTGCCGCATTATCTTTTTTTTTATGTTGGGAAAACACAAGAGGAAAACTAAACATTTTTCAGATAGTAAGGTGCATGACCCTGCTGCTGCTATGCAGGTTGCCCTCCCTCATAACTCTGAGGATGAGGTTACCTTGGTGGCTTTTGAGGGTGAAATCTCAGATTCTTACAATATAAATCCTTTGTCTGATGCTGAAGAAGTGAACTTCAGGTTTAAGCTTGAACAGCTTTATGTACTGTTAAAGGAGGTTTTGGCTACTTTGGACGACTCTGGCTCTTCTGTTGCGGTCATCCCTAAAAATCTAGCAAACTTAATAAATACTATGATATTCCTTCCTCTGTGGAAGTGTTTCCTGTTCCACACCGTGTGATAGAGATTATTTCACAGGAATGGGAGAAACCAGGGATACCTTTTTCCCCATCTCCAGTCTTTAAAAAGATGTTTCCTGTCGCTTACTCCATTAAAGATTCTTGTCGCACGGTGCCTAAAGTAGAAGGGACTATTTCTACTCTGGCTAAGAGAACTACGAAACCTATAGAGGATAGCTGTTCCTTTAAGGATCCCATGGGCAAGTAGCTGGAGGCTTATTTGAAGAAGATGTATGTTCATCAGGGTCTTCAATGGCATCCTGCAGTTTATATTGCCACAGTTGCAAGTGCAGCATCTTATTGGTGTGATGCCTTGTCAGAGTCCATTTTAGAAAAGACCCAGTTGGAGGAGATCCAAGATTAGGATTAAGGCTCTCAAATTAGCCAATTCCTTTATTTCTGATACCAAGTTATTAGACTGGGAGCCAAGATGTCCAGCTTTTCTGTCCTAGCCTGCAGAGCTTTGTGGCTAAAATCTTGGTCAGCTGATGTTACCTCCAAGTCCAAGCTTCTGGCGCTTTATTACAAGGATAAAACCTTGTTTGGACCTTGCCTGCTAGAAATCAATTCTGATATTACAGGTGGAAAAGGGTCTTTTCTACCACAAGACAAGAACAACAGACTTAAAAGACTTCAAAGCAATTTTCGTTCCTTTTGTAACTTCAAGGGTCAAAAGTCTTCCTCTTCCAAGCAAGAACAGTCCAAGTCTTCTTGGAAATCCAATCAGTCTTGGAACAAGGGGAAGCAATCAAAGAAACCTTCAGCTAAGTCTAAGTTTGCATGAAAGGTTGGCCCCAGATTCGGGATAGGATCAAGTGGGGGGCATACTTTCCCTGTTTTGTCATGCTTGGATAGGAGATGTCCCAGATCCCTGGGCTGTGGACATAGTATCTTGGGGTTACAAAATAGAATTCAAATCTTGCCCTCATAGGGGCAGATTGCACCACTCAAGATTATCAACAGACCAGGTAAAAAGAGAGGCGTTCTTGAACTGTGTTCAGGACCTTTCCTCCTTGGGAGTGATTGTTCCATTTACAATAAGGGAACTGGGTCTAGGATTCTATTTAAATCTGTTTGTGGTTCCCAAAAAAGAGGAAACTTTACGACCCATTTTAGACCTAAAATGCCTCAACAAGTTTCTCAGGGTCCCGTCCTTCAAAATGGAAACTATTTGTTCCATTCTTCCTTTGGTCCAAGAAGGTCAGTTCATGACGACCATAGACCTGAAGGATGCATATTTTCATGTTCCCATCCACAGGGATCATCACAAGTTCCTGAGATTAGCTTTCTGTAGACAAACATTTTCAGTTTGTGGCTCTTCAGTTTGGCCTTGCCACAGGTCCCAGAATTTTTTCAAAGGTGCTGGGGGCTCTCTTGGCAGTGATCAGGGGAATTGCAGTGACGCCCTACCTGGACAACATATTGGTTCAGGCGCCATCTTTTCAACAAGCAAACTTGCATACAGAGATCTTGTTGTCTTCTACGTTGCCACAGATGGAAAGTGAATCTAGAGAAGAGTTCCCTTGTTACAGCTACAAGGGTGGTTTTCTTAGGGACCATCATAGATTCAATTTCTATGAAACATTTTCTGACAAAGGTCAGAAAATCCAAGATTTTCCTCTTGCCTCTCTCTTCAGTCTACTGTTCGGCCATCAGTAGCTCAATGTATGGAGGTAATTGGTCTGATGGTCGCTTCCATGGACATCATTACCTTTGCTCAATTCCATTTGAGAGCTCTGCAGTTATGTATGCTCAGACAATGGAATGGAGACCATTCGGATCTGTCTGAGGATAGATCTAGACTAGTCGACAAGGGAGTCTCTCCCGTGGTGGCTTTCTCAGGAGCATCTGTCTCAGGGCACATGCTTCCTGAGACCTTCCAGGGTAATCGTGACCACGGACTCCAGCCTGTTAGGCTGGGGAGCAGTATGGGACTCGTTAAAGGGGCAGGGACTATGGACTCGGCAGGAGTCTGCTCTAACCCATTAACATTTTGGAGTTGAGAGCGATTTACAATACTCTGATGGCTTGGCCTCAATTGTCCTTAGCTCGGTTTATCATATTCCAGTCGGATAACATCACCTCAGTGGCTTACATCAACCACCCGGGAGGAACTCGGAGTTCCTTAGCCATGAAGGAGATGGCACGGATTATTCAGTGGGCGGAAGCACACAATTGTTGTCTATCTGCCATCCACATTCCAGGAGTGGACAACTGCGAAGGAGATTTCCTGAGTAGACAGACATTTCATCCCGGGGAGTGGGCTCTCCATCCAGAGGTGTTCTCGAGGTTAACCCTCAAATGGGGGGTGCCGGAGTTGGATCTGATTGCGTCTCAGCAGAACGTCAAGCTTCCAAGGTACTGTTCAAGGTCAACAGATTTGCAGGCTGCTCTAATGGATGCTCTGGTGGTTCCTTGAGTTTTCAGTCTAGCATACCTGTTTCCTCAGTTTGCGCTCCTTCCACGAGTCATTGCTCGTATCAAACAGGAGAGAGTATCAGTAATTTTAATAGCTTCTGCATGGCCTCGCAGGTCCTGCTCGACTCAAGGTCTGTTTCTCCATCCAAATCTCGTTTCTCTGAAGCTGACTGCTTGGAGATTGAATGCTTAGTTATAGCTAAGCATGGGTTTTCTGAGTCGGTAATTGAGACCATGATTCAGGCTTGCAAGCCTGTTACTCGAAAGATTTACCATTAGGTATGGCGTAAATACCTATATTGGTGTGAATCAAAGGGCTACTCTTGGAGTAAGATCAGGATTCCTAGAATTTTGTCTTTTCTCCAGGATGGTCTGGAGAAAGGGTTGTCAGTCAGTTCTTTGAAAGGTCAGATTTCTGCACTTTCTATTCTTTTACATAAGCGTCTGGCAGATGTGCCAGATGTTCAATCTTTTGTTAGGCCCTGGTCAGAATCAGG
Organism: Bombina bombina; assembly: GCF_027579735.1. NCBI lineage: Eukaryota > Metazoa > Chordata > Amphibia > Anura > Bombinatoridae > Bombina > Bombina bombina. The sequence continues at coordinate 160,246,702 of NC_069500.1, forward strand.
CCTGTGTTTAAGTCTGTTGCTCTTCCTTGAAGCCTTAATCTTGTTCTTAAAGTTTTGCAGCAGGCTTCGTTTAAGCCTATGCATTCCATAGATGTTAAGCTGTTATCTTGGAAGGTTTTGTTTCTTATTGCTATTTCTTCTGCTCTGAGAGTTTCGGAACTCTCGGCTTTGCAGTATGATTCGCCTTATCTTATTTTTCATGCGGATAAGGCGGTTCTTCGTTCTAAATTGGGGTTTCTCCCTAAAGTGGTTTCGGATAGAAATATTAATCAAGAAACTAAAATTCTACCTACAGACAGACGACTAAGGATTTTCGCCAGTCTTCTGCCCTGTTTGTCTGTTTCTCAGGAAAGTGTAAAGGTCAGAAGGCTACTGCTACTTCAGCAGCCTCCTGAGAGAATTACAGCTCATTGCACTAGGGCTGTTTCCTCTTCTTGGGCTTTCAAAAATGAAGCTTCTGTGGAACAGATTTGCAAGGCTGCAACTTGGTCCTCTCTGCATACTTTTTCCAAATTTTCCAAATTTGATACTTTTGCCTCGGCTGAGGCCTCTTTTGGGAGAAAGGTTCTTCAAGCGGTGGTGCCTTCTGTTTAGGTCTGCCTGTCTTGTTCTCCCTCCCTATTCATTCCGTGTCCTCTAGCTTGGGTATTGGTTCCCATTAGTAATTGGAATGACGTCGTGGACTCTTCATATCTTGTGGGGGGGGGGGGGGAATGTATGCTAACCTGATAAATTTCTTTCCTGATATAGAGAGTCCATGACCCCACCCTTAATTTAGACCATTTTTTTTTTTTTTTTACTAAACTTCAGGCACCTCTACACCTTTGTGTTATTCCTTTTTCCATTTCCCTTCGGTCGAATGACTGGGGATTATGGGTAGGGGAGTGACACTTAACAGTTTTGCTGTGGTGCTCTTTGCCTCCTCCTGCTGGCCAGGAGTAATATTCCCACTTGTAATTGGAATGGCTTTGTGGACTCTCCATATCCGGAAAGAAAGAAATTTATCAGGTAAGCATAAATTTTGTTTTCTTTCCTAAGTTTTCTCCAACATTGGTGTGTCCGGTCCACGGCGTCATCCATTACTTGTGGGATATTCTCCTCCCATACAGGGAAAGGCAAGGAGAGCACACAGCAAGAGCTGTCCATATAGCTCCCCCTCTGGCTCCGCCCCCCAGCCATTCTTCTTGCCGCTCTGAACAGTTTGCAGACTTTTCTGCTTAAGGTATGACTAGCCATTTTTCTAACAAGACTGTGTAATGCTGGAAGGCTGTCATTTTCCCTCATGGGGATCGGTAAGCCATTTTCTTAGACTCAGATAGAATAAAGGGCTTATTATGGGCTATTAACTGGTGGACACTCTTAAGGGCTAAATCGATTGTTTATTTAAGTTTTTATTTAAAGTTTGAAGTGGATTTCACACTTTTATTATTTGGGGAACGTTTTTTATCACCAGGCACTAGTTAAGACACCTTCCCAGTCAGGAAGGGCCTTTCACTGTATTAGGCAGAGCCTCATTTTCGCGCCATTATTGTGCAGTTTCTTTTAAGTACAGTGCATGCAGATGCATGTGAGAGGGTCTGGTGTCCACTGAAAACGTTCCTAGAAGGCTTGAAATACCCCCCTGGGATAGTTGAAGTCACAACAAAGGCTGTGGCTGGGACTGTAGTGGGGTTAAAATTGCAAACGGCTCCGGTTTCCACATTTTAAGGGTTAACAGCTTGAAAATTTTGGATAATTCCTTCATAGTTTTTCACATATTCAGTAATAAAGTGTGCCCTGTTTAACATTTAAAGAGACAGTAACGGTTTTGTTTTAAAACGGTTTTTGTACTTTATTAACCAGTTTAAGCCTGTTTAACATGTCTGTACCTTCAGATAGATCATGTTCTGTATGTATGGAAGCCAATGTGGTTCCCCCTTCAAATATATGTGATAATTGTGCCATAGCGTCCAAACACAGTAAGGACAGTATTGTCACAAATAGTAAGGTTGCCCAGGATGATTCCTCAGATGAAGGAAGTAGAGATAGTTCGACATCTTATCCTTCTGTGTCTATACCAGTTATGCCCGCGCAGGCGACCCCTAGTACTTCTAGCGCGCCAATGCTTGTTACTATGCAACAATTGACGGCAGTAATGGATAACTCCATAGCTAATATTTTATCCAAAATGCCAGCATTTCAGAGAAAGCGCGATTGCTCAGTTTTAAACACTGTAGAGCAGGAGGGCGCTGATGATAATTTTTCTATCATACCCTCACACCAGTCTGAAGTGGCAGTGAGGGAGGGTTTGTCAGATGAAGAAATTTCTGATACAGGAAGAATTTCTCAGCAGGCAGAACCTGATGTTGTGACATTTAAATTTAAATCAGAGCATCTCCGCGCATTACTTAAGGAGGTGCTATCTACTCTGGATGATTGTGACAATCTGGTCATCCCAGAAAACTTGTGCAAGATGGACAAGTTCCTAGAGGTCCCGGTGCACCCTGATGCCTTTCCGATACCTAAACGGGTGGCGGACATAGTGAATAAGGAGTGGGAGAAGCCAGGCATACCTTTTGTCCCTCCTCCTATATTTAAGAAATTGTTCCCTATGGTCGACCCCAGGAAGGACATATGGCAAACAGTCCCTAAGGTCGAGGGGGCGGTTTCTACACTAGCCAAACGCACGACCATTCCCATTGAGGACAATTGTGCTTTCAAAGATCCTATGGATAAAAAATTGGAGGGTTTGCTTAAAAAGATTTTTGTACAGCAAGGTTACCTCCTTCAACCTATATTCGTGCATTATTCCTGTCACTACAGCGGCGTGGTTCTGGTTCGAGGAACTGGAAAAGTCGCTCAGTAGGGAGACTCCGTATGAGGAAGTCATGGACAGAATTCACGCACTTAAGTTAGCTAATTCCTTTATTTTAGACCCTGCTTTGCAGTTAGCGAATTAGAGGCGAAAAATTCAGGGTTTGCAATTGTGGCGCACAGAGCGCTCTGGTTAAAGTCTTGGTCGGCGGATGTATCTTCCAAGACAAAATTGCTTAATATCCCTTTCAAAGGTAAGACCCTTTTTGGGCCAGAATTGAAAGAAATTATTTCAGACATCACTGGGGGAAAGGGCCATGCCCTCCCACAGGATAGGCCTTTCAAGGCTAAGAATAAGTCCAATTTTCGTTCCTTTCGCAATTTCAGGAACGGAGCGGCTTCTAACTCGGCAGCCTCTAGACAAGAGGGTAACGCTTCCCAGGCTAAGCCAGCTTGGAAACCAATGCAAGGCTGGAATAAGGGTAAACAGGCCAAGAAGCCTGCTGCTGCTACCAAGACAGCATGAAGGGGTAGCCCCCGATCCGGGACCGGATCTAGTAGGGGGCAGACTCTCTCTCTTTGCTCAGGCTTGGGCAAGAGATGTTCAGGATCCCTGGACACTAGAAATAGTCTCTCAGGGTTATCTTCTAGAATTCAAGGAACTACCCCCAAGGGGAAGGTTCCACATTTCTCACTTATCTTCAAACCAAATAAGTAGACAGCCATTCTTACATTGTGTAGAAGACCTGTTAAAGATGGGAGTGATACACCCAGTTCCAACTGTGGAGCAAAATCAGGGTTTTTTTACTCAAATCTGTTTGTAGTTCCCAAAAAAGAGGGAACTTTCAGACCAATTCTGGATTTAAAAATTCTAAACAAATTTCTCAGAGTTCCATAGTTCAAAATGGAAACCATTCGAACAATTTTACCTACAATCCAGGAGGGTCAATATATGACTACCGTGGATTTAAATGATGCGTATCTACATATTCCTATCCACAAAGATCATCATCAGTTCCTAAGGTTCACCTTTATGGACAAACATTATCAGTTCGTGGCTCTCCCATTCGGACTAGCCACTGCTCCCAGATTTTTCACAAAGGTGCTCGGGTCCCTTCTAGCGGTTCTAAAACCAAGGGGCATTGCAGTGGCACCTTATCTGGACGACATTCTAATTCAAGTGTCGTCTCTTTCCAAGGCAAAGGCTCATACAGACATTGTTCTAGCCTTTCTCAGATCTCACGGGTGGAAGGTGAACGTAGAAAAGAGTTCCCTGTCTCCGTCGACAAGAGTTCCCTTTTTGGGAACAATAATAGATTCTTTTGAAATGAAGATCTTCCTGACAGAAGTCAGAAAGTCAAAGCTTCTAAACGCTTGTCAAGTTCTTCTCTCTATTCTGCAGCCTTCCATAGCTCAGTGCATGTGATATACCTTTAAGGCATATCCCTCCCACCTTCCTCTCTCCCTATTTAATCACCTTCACGCCTTCTATTCACTGCCTGATAATTGATGTTACCTCTAAGGAGTATCATCCTTCTTTTTGCTCTCCTGGCTACTTTATGCTTATTTCACAGGTTCACCTGTCACCTTGGGAAACCTCCTGGAATTACCAATATATCGCTATCCAGATTCATCTGACAACCTGCATTACCTTCTCTTTTTGCTATCAATAGGTAATTCGCACGCTGTCACTAATCTCCCTTGCAGCCTTCCAGCTGCCTGCTCGCCGATACCGGAAGTGAGTCACACTCGCTCAGTCGGAGCTACCGCTGAGACGCCACAACGCTCTGCCACTCTGATCATCAGTTCACGGTCTGTACTTTTTACTTTTCCAAACCGAAGGTATAACTTTTCCTACAAACCTTATGCTGGCTAAGTGTATATTTTGTGAACTGCAAGTATCTCTCTGACATTTCTACCCTAGACTATAACAAGCTGAATTACTTATCTGAGTGAGTGTGTGAAAACGGACTTTACTTATTTACTACTTATGCTGTTGTATGCAGTAATACATTCTATTTTTGCATTATTCAGAATTGCACCATTTGAATTCACTCCACTAGTGTTTTCTGTTTTCTCTTATCTTGTTAATTTAAAAGGGTTATTTTTCATTAAAGATACAACCCAGACTCTCACCACATTACAGTAATTGCTCACAGATACTCTGCCTTAAGTTTAAGCTCCAACTTTTAGACAGAATTATCAAAGGAGCAACATTTCAACTATTTACTTGTTAGAAATAAAACATTTATATAATCAATATAACAGTATTATCAGGCCTTAAAAAACAAAATTGCCATATTATGGATCCCACAGAGATTCAAAAGGCATTTAACAATATCCATCAAAAATTGGATTATCTGGCTCGTGGCCTAACTGAAGTACAGGCAGAAACCACAACATTAAAAGCTTTAGTAAAAGACTGTTTATCACCTAAAACCCCTGAAATCCCAGAACCACAAGTACAACCCCCAACTCCTTTTTCAGGCAAGAGATCTGCTTTCAGGGATTTAAAAAATTCCTGTCTTCTATTATTTACTCTAAAACCTCGCACATATCACACTGAAAGATTGAAAGTGTGCACTACCATCTCCTACCTCACAGGGGAGCCCCGCACATGGGCAAATAGATTTTTTGAACCAAACAATTCTATCCTTGATTCCTTACAGGAATTCTTTGCTGCTATGTCTGAGTTATATGAGGATGCCCACACACAGCTAATAGCAGAGACTAAGCTTCGCTCCCTTAAGCAGGGAAAGCGTACTGTGGAGGAGTACACCACGGATTTTCAGCTATGGGCGACTGACTCTGAGTGGAATGAGGTCAGTCTCCGAAATCAATTCAGATTGGGTTTATCAGAAGTCCTAAAGGACGAGCTATCTCGCCTTGACATGCCAGAAACTCTCTCTGCTTTGATTAAACTTAGTACTACTCTTGACAGACGAATTAGAGAACGTAAGGCTGAAAGAGGAGGATTTGAGACCTCTCCTAGACAAAATTACCCAAATACCTCTCATCATGATAAAACAACACCTATGGAAATAGGCGCAATAAGGGGTCACTTGACCCTTGAGGAAAAGACTAGAAGGAGACTTTCTAACCTTTGCATGTACTGTGCAAAGAAAGACCATGCTGTCTCAGATTGCCCTTTACTGGACATACAAAAGAGGGGTAAGAATGTTACCTTAGAACATATTAAAACTGATCTTACAAATCAACTAACTATCTCTCTCTCTCTACAGTGGAACCAAAACAATCTTCAGAATAAAGCATTTATTGATTCTGGGGCTTCAGGGATATATATCAACACTGATTATGTATTAGTTAATAAAATACCCACAGTGTGCAAGCAAATCCCTGTGTTTGTTAAATTAATTGATGGTTCCTCTATACAACATGGTCCTATAACACACCATACTATACCTTTATTGATCACAACCACAAATGGACACACTGAATATTTATCATTTGATATCCTCCCAATTGCTATGCATACCATAGTATTAGGTTATAAATGGTTAAAAACCCATAACCCTCAAATAGATTGGTCACAGAATACAGAGTATTCCAGAAGTTTATCAGGATTTGGCGGATGTCTTTAACCTAAAAGAGGCAGAGATTCTTCCTCCGCATAGAATTTTTGATTGCCCCATTGAATTAATCCCTGGCTCTCAAATACCTCATGGTAGAATTTATCCCATGTCTCAAAAAGATCTTAAGGATTTACGTTTATATTTAGATGAAAATCTAAAAAAGGGGTTTATCTCACATTCAACATCACCGGCAGCTGCAGGCATGTTTTTCGTTAAAAACAAAGATGGCACTTAAAGACCAATCATAGACTATAGGGCTCTAAACAATATCACAGTAAAGAATCGCTATCCTCTACCTTTGATTCCTGAGTTATTAGAAAGGCTTACTGATGCCACAATATTTACCAAACTTGATCTGAAGGGTGCATATAACTTAATTCGCATAAAAGGAGGAGATGAGTGGAAAACTGCTTTCCGCACCAGATACGGTCTTTACCAATACAACGTCATGCCTTTCGGTTTATGCAATGCCCCGGCAACCTTTCAACATTTCATAAATGAAATATTTCATGATTTGATTGACGTATGTGTCATCATATATTTAGATGACATCTTGGTCTACTCCAGTACTTTATCAGAACACGAAAAACATGTTAGATGGGTTCTCACAAGACTAAAAGAACACAAACTATATGCAAAACAAGAAAAGTGTATTTTTCACATAAATCAAATAAAATTCTTAGGTTACATCATAACACCTAATACTATTAGCATGGATTCAGATAAAATTAAAGCTATTTTGGATTGGCCCACCCCCACTACCGTAAAAGCCTTACAAAGATTCTTAGGTTTTGCGAATTTTTACAGAAAATGCATTCATAACTTTTCTGTTATAGTGAAACCTCTTACTTCACTAACTAGTAGTAAGATAAGATATCTTTGGACAGAGGAGACCCAAAAGGCTTTTCACACCTTAAAGAAATCTTTTTCAACTGCTCCTGTTTTAACTCTACCAGATTATCAGCAACCTTTTGTTTTAGAGGTAGATGCCTCCAATTCTGGTATTGGCGCAGTCTTATCACAACACGATAAAACATCCACTCTTTTACATCCTATCGCTTATTACTCAAGAACATACTTACCAGCTGAAAAAAATTATAGTATTGGGGACAAAGAGTTGTTAGCCATTAAGAACTCTTTGGAACATTGGAGACACTTGTTAGAGGGCACTGAAGTACCATTTACGATTTATACTGATCATAAAAATTTAGAGTACTTAAAGAAAAATAAGACTCTCTCTGCCCGACAAGTTCGTTGGTCTCTTTTTCTAGATCGTTTCAATTTCAAACTAACATATAAACCAGGGGTTCTTAACATGAAAGCTGATGCTTTATCCAGACAACATGATAACCAAAATGATAAGATTTTAGCTTCCCCAATTATCCCACAACAAAAGATAATAGGATGCATCACCACATTCGAAAATGAAGTACTAACTGCACTAATAAAGGATCCAAATATACCCAACTCATGTACCAAAGATACATCCACAGGTCTATATTATCACAAAAACAAACTCTTTGTACCAGATTCCTTACGCAAGACAGTTCTAACCTATACACATGACAATGTTCTATCAGGACATACAGGCATACAAAAAACTATTGAACTCACAAGAAGATTTTTCTGGTGGCCACAGATGGAACAATATATTACCAATTATGTTTCCTATTGCGATATTTGCGCAAGGAATAAACTAGACCATAAAAAGCCGATTGGGTTATTGACATCCATACCAATACCTGATAAACCCTGGTCAACAATCTCGATGGATTTCATTGTTGACTTACCACTTTCACAAACGTACAACACAATATTCGTTGTTGTAGATCATTTAACCAAACTTGCTCATTTTGTTCCATTGAAGTCCCTTCCAACTGCAAGTACGACAGCTAGAGCTTTTATAGCTTCTATCGTACGCTTACATGGCTTACCCAAAGTCATAATATCTGATAGGGGAACTCAGTTCACCTCAGCCTTCTGGAGGTCTTTATGTAAAATCCTACAGATTGATGTCAGGTTTTCAACTGCTTTCCATCCTCAAACAAATGGACTAACTGAGAGATTAAACCAAACCCTTGAACAATATCTCAGATGTTATATAACCCATTTACAGGATGATTGGGTCGCATACTTACCCTTAGCAGAATTCTCCTATAATAATTCAATGTCATCTTCCACTAAAATGACTCCATTCTACGCAACTTATGGTTATCACCCAATCTCTATTACTTTATCAAAGGTAACTGTTAACTCCCCAAGTGCTACCGATTACACTTCATCTCTACAACAAAGGTTGGACGTTTTGAAGACCCATCTTCAAGATGCTAAGGAAAGACAGAAGAAATATTACGATCAAAAACACAGAGAAACCCCAAAATATAAGATTGGAGATCTTGTCCTTCTATCCACCAAACATCTCAAACTTCAATTACCGAGCAAGAAACTCGCTAATCAATTTTTAGGTCCATTCCCTATTGAAAAAATCATAAACGAAAATGCAGTCCGTATAACCCTGCCGAAAGATTTTAGGATACATAATTCTTTTCATATTTCTTTATTAAAGCCATACAAATCGGACCCTACAAGACATCATCTAGTTCCTCCAGCCCCAATCCTTATTGATGGTCAGGAGGAATTTGAAGTGGAGAAGATTCTTGATTCCCGATTGAGACACCGACGATTGGAGTATTTGGTCAAGTGGAGAGAGTGGATTTCCCATTCGGAGGTCCATGCACCTGTATTGGTACGCCGGTTTCACCTCAAGTATCAATTCAAACCCCGTCTAGGATCTTCTGGAGTGGTCCCTTGAGGGGGGGGGGAGATGTGATATACCTTTAAGGCATATCCCTCCCACCTTCCTCTCTCCCTATTTAATCACCTTCACGCCTTCTATTCACTGCCTGATAATTGATGTTACCTCTAAGGAGTATCATCCTTCTTTTTGCTCTCCTGGCTACTTTATGCTTATTTCACAGGTTCACCTGTCACCTTGGGAAACCTCCTGGAATTACCAATATATCGCTATCCAGATTCATCTGACAACCTGCATTACCTTCTCTTTTTGCTATCAATAGGTAATTCGCACGCTGTCACTAATCTCCCTTGCAGCCTTCCAGCTGCCTGCTCGCCGATACCGGAAGTGAGTCACACTCGCTCAGTCGGAGCTACCGCTGAGACGCCACAACGCTCTGCCACTCTGATCATCAGTTCTCGGTCTGTACTTTTTACTTTTCCAAACCGAAGGTATAACTTTTCCTACAAACCTTATGCTAGCTAAGTGTATATTTTGTGAACTGCAAGTATCTCTCTGACATTTCTACCCTAGACTATAACAAGCTGAATTACTTATCTGAGTGAGTGTGTGAAAACGGACTTTACTTATTTACTACTTATGCTGTTGTATGCAGTAATACATTCTATTTTTGCATTATTCAGAATTGCACCATTTGAATTCACTCCACTAGTGTTTTCTGTTTTCTCTTATCTTGTTAATTTAAAAGGGTTATTTTTCATTAAAGATACAACCCAGACTCTCACCACATTACAGTAATTGCTCACAGATACTCTGCCTTAAGTTTAAGCTCCAACTTTTAGACAGAATTATCAAAGGAGCAACATTTCAACTATTTACTTGTTAGAAATAAAACATTTATATAATCAATATAACAGTGCATGGAAGTAGTAGGGTTGATGGTTGCAGCAATGGACATAGTTCCTTTTGCTCAAATTCATCTAAGACCATTACAACTGTGCATGCTCCAGTAGACAGGATCACCTGTCTCAGGGAATGAGTTTCTGCAGACCAAAGTGGGTCATTGTCACGACCGACGCCAGTCTATCAGGCTGGGGCGCGGTCTGGGATTCCCTGAAAACTCAGGGTTTATGGTCTCGGAAAGAGTCTCTTCTCCCGATCAACATCCTGGAACTGAGAGCGATATTCAATGCTCTCCGGGCTTGGCCTCATCTAGCGAAGGCCGGATACATAAGATTCCAGTCAGACAACATGACGACTGTAGCTTACATCGACCATCAGGGAGGAACAAGGAGTTCCTTGGCGATGAGAGAGGTATCCAAAATCATCAAATGGGCGGAGGATCACTCCTGCCACCTATCTGCAATCCACATCCCAGGAGTAGACAACTGGGAGGCGGATTATCTGAGTCGTCAGATTTTCTATCCGGGGGAGTGGGAACTCCACCCGGAGGTGTTTGCCCAGTTGACTCAATTATGGGGCATTCCAGACATGGATCTGATGGCGTCTCGTCAGAACTTCAAGGTTCCTTGCTACAGGTCCAGATCCAGGGATCCCAAGGCCACTCTAGTGGATGCATTAGTGGCGCCTTGGTCGTTCAACCTAGCTTATGCGTTTCCACCGTTCCCTCTCCTTCCCAGGCTTGTAGCCAGGATCAAACAGGAGAAGGCCTCGGTGATTCTGATAGGTCCTGCATGGCCGCGCAGGACTTGGTATGCAGACCTGGTGAATATGTCATCGGTTCCACCATGGAAGCTACCTTTGAGACAGGATCTTCTAGTACAAGGTCCATTCGAACATCCAAATCTAATTTCTCTGCAGCTGACTGCTTGGAAATTGAACGTTTGATTTTATCCAAGCGTGGGTTTTCAGATTCAGTGATAGATACTCTGGTCCAAGCCAGAAAGCCTGTGACTAGAAAGATTTACCATAAAATATGGAAAAGTTATATCTGTTGGTGTGAATCCAAGGGATTCTCCTGGAGTAAGATTAAAATTCCTAAGGTCCTCTCCTTTCTCCAAGAAGGTTTGGATAAGGGATTGTCAGCGAGTTCTCTAAAAGGACAGATTTCTGCTTTATCTGTCTTGTTATACAAACGAATGGCAGCTGTGCCAGAGGTACAAGCTTTTGTACAGGCTTTGGTCAGAATCAAACCTGTTTACAGACCCTTGACTCCTCCTTGGAGTCTAAATTTAGTTCTTTCAGTTCTTCAGGGGGTTCCGTTTGAACCCTTACATTCCATAGATATCAAGTTGCTATCTTGGAAAGTTCCGTTTTTTGTTGCTATTTCTTCTGCTAGAAGAGATTCTGAATTATCTGCTTTGCAGTGTGATCCACCCTATCTGGTGTTCCATTCAGATAAGGTTATTTTGCGTACCAAGCCTGGTTTTCTTCCAAAAGTTGTTTCCAACAAGAATATTAACCAGGAAATAGTTGTTCCTTCTCTGTGCCCGAATCCAGTTTCAAAGAAGGAACGTTTGTTACACAATTTAGATGTAGTCCGTGCTTTAAAGTTCTATTTAGAAGCAACAAAGAATTTTAGACAAACCTCATCCTTTGTTTTTCGTTTACTCTGGTAAGAGGAGAGGACAAAAAGCTATTGCTACCTCTCCTTCTTTCTGGCTGAAAAGCATTATACGATTGGCTTATGAGACTGCCGGACGGCAGCCTCCTGAACGAATCACAGCTCACTCCACTAGGGCTGTGGCTTCCACTTGGGCCTTCAAGAACGAGGCTTCTGTTAATCAGATATGTAAGGCAGCGACTTGGTCTTCTCTGCACACTTTTGCCAAATTTTACAAATTTGATATTTTTGCTTCTTCGGAGGCTGTTTTTGGGAGAAAGGTTTTGCAAGCCGTGGTGCCTTCTGTTTAGGTAACCTGATTTGCTCCCTCCCTTCTTCCGTGTCCTAAAGCTTTGGTATTGGTTCCCACAAGTAATGGATGACGCCGTGGACCGGACACACCAATGTTGGAGAAAACAGAATTTATGCTTACCTGATAAATTACTTTCTCCAACGGTGTGTCCGGTCCACGGCCCGCCCTGGTTTTTTAATCAGGTTTGAAAAATGTTTCTTTTTCTTTATACACTACAGTCACCACGGCACCCTATAGTTTCTCCTTTTTCTCCTAACCGTCGGTCGAATAACTGGGGGGCGGAGCCAGAGGGGGAGCTATATGGACAGCTCTTGCTGTGTGCTCTCCTTGCCTTTCCCTGTAGGGGAGGAGAATATCCCACAAGTAATGGATGACGCCGTGGACCGGACACACCGTTGGAGAAAGTAATTTATCAGGTAAGCATAAATTCTGTTTTTTTATGTTGATATTTTTTTTTATCTGGATAGAAAAATCTACATGGTTTACTGTGGTACCTAAAATCCTCAGGGGCAGAGAATGTTTGGCGATTCTGTAGCTATACATGTCTTCCTTTTGTCCATTCCTGCACAAATATATCTAGTCATGCAAGTAATATGTTCCTCGTTAGGGCACGTTGTGTTAGGCTTGAGTGGCTATTCTCTTGTATTGCTGTATATTTCCCTCTTTAGATGCCCCAGGGAAAAATTGCATTAATGACCCTTTTTTATGTAGATCTAACTTTTAGTCAAATTTTCGGACAATTAGATGAATGCTTTTACGTGTCGACTATCACAATTATCACCTTTGTATTATCACTTTTTTTTTTTTTTTAAAGAAAATGTTTATTTGTTCATCTAATATAGAAGCACAATTTTTCTTTTTTTGTAAAGTTTAGGTCTCATTGGAGGGTGGATTTCAGAAATGTCTTTTCTCTTGTTAAGTGTGTTCAGTCCACGGGTCATCCATTACTTATGGGATATATTCTCCTTCCCAACAGGAAGTTGCAAGAGGATCACCCAAGCAGAGCTGCTATATAGCTCCTCCCCTCACATGTCATATCCAGTCATTCTCTTGCAACCCTCAACAAAGAAGGAGGTCGCGAGAGGAGCTGGAGTTTTTACTTAACTATTCTTCAATCAAAAGTTTGTTATAGAGCTGCAACAACTAATCGTCATAATCGATAATAATCGATTATGAAAATAGTTGTCAACGAATCTCATAATCGATTAATCGGTTTGCAATTAGTTGGTCTGTGCACAACACCAGCTGCTTCACTCCAATAAACTCCTGCACATGGTTCTGTGTTTTATGGTTAGGTCCTTAGCCTAAAGGACATCTACAGACGTCTACTTTTCACTTTTTCAAGACAGTATACGTTTACAACTACCACTGGCTTATGTGCAAACCAGATATAATAGTCATCATTTGGATTGTTTATATTAAATCTGGTGATTTGGAACTATTCTTTTCATGATATAGTGCCAAGCTTGTTGTTTACACCTTGCCCCTAGATTGATGGGAGTTATTTAAATTGATGTGCACTATTATCTGTTTGCACAATTATTAGCGTATTGCTTGCTATTGCTGATTATATGTACTGTATAAATAAATGTGAAAGGCTTTGTCCAGTTATTGTATCTTTAGCGCTTCTGATTTTGTTTTTTATTGTTTTTTTATATTTTTAATAAATTGTGATATGTACCAGATTCAACCTTTATAAGTATATATTTGTTATTTTTAGAACGCACTAGATATTTCCCCTAACCTTATAGCTGGTTATTTACCATTGCATATAGATATTCAAGATATTTTTATGTTAGAAGGAAGTCAAGGGTTACTTTATTGAGAGGCCCCTTGCCAAGGTAGGAAACACTTAGCATTGGTGAAGAGCTAACAAAGATTAATATCCCACTTTGGTGAAATTGGCAAAACCCTACTTATACACATCAACAGCCTTTTCTCTGCTGCAGGAAATATAGCTGCAAACAGAGAACCAGCCTTAGCCAGAAGCATGTGGACATGTTGAGATGTTTGCATTTCAATGCAAAGTTTCTGAAAGAGTGAATAACAGAATGTTATTAACAGTGATAGTCTAACTCTTTCTAGTTCTACCTCTTTTCAAACAGTTTGTGGTTTTGTTTAATTATAAAACTGTTCTCTGCTGCTTAAAAATTGAAGAAACAGTTGTGTTAATGTAAAGTTTTAGTCTGAAGTTTATATTTGTAACACTCATTATGTGGATTTTATTTAAAACATAGAAAACTATTATTGATTCTCTTTTTATCCGATTAGTCGATTAATCGAAAAAATAATCGGCCGATTAATCGATTATGAAAATAATCGTTAGTTGCAGCCCTAGTTTGTTTTTTTAAATGGCACCGGAGTGTGCTGTTTTTCTATCTCAGGCAGTATTTGGAAGAAGAAACTGCCTGCGTTTTTTTCTATGATCTTAGCAGGCGTAACTAAGATCCACTGGCTGTTCTCGACATTCTGAGGAGTGGGGTAACTTCAGAAACTGGGAATAGCATGCGGGGTCCTCCGCAAATGAGGTATGTACAGTACATTATTTTCTGGGAATGGAATTGACTAAGAAAATACTGCTGTTACCGTATGATGTAAGTACAGCCTTAAATGCAGTAGTGGCAACTGGTATCAGGCTGATAAATGTATGCGCAGTCAAGTTATTTTCTAGGGACTAGAATTTGACTGAGAAAATACTGTTAAAACTGAAATAATACTTGAGCCTTATCTGCAGTGGTAGCGACTGGTAGCAGGCTTAGTGATAACTTTGCATGACATTGGAAAATGTTGTTTTTTAATAAAACGTTTACTGGCATGTTATTCGTTTTTGTGAGGTACTTTGGTGATAAATCTCTTTGGGCATGATTTTTTCCACATGGCTAACATATATTTTCTGCATGGAATCCGTTATATCAGGGCTCCCACTGTTGTAATAGGAGTGGGAGGGTCCTTGTTTTAGCGCCTTGTTGCGCAGTTAAAATTCTAGCACAGTCTTCCTGCTTCTTCCTCCTTGATCCAGGACGTCTCTAGAGAGCTCAGGGGTCTGCAAAATTCATTTTTGAGGGAGGTAATCAGTCACAGCAGATCTGTGACAGTGTGTTTGACTGTGATTAAAAGCGTTAAAAAAGTTATGCCGCCTAACTCTCCTCACGTGTCAGTACCTGCGTCTCCCGCTCAGGAGATGCGTAGGATTGAGACGCCAAGTACATCTAGGCCCTTACAAATCACTTTACATGATATGGCTAATGTTATGAAAGAAGTAGTGATGCACCGAAATGGAAATTCTGGACCGAAACCGAATCCGAAAATCCGGGATGCACTTGGCCGAAAACCGAAACGGTTACCGAAAATGTATTTTTTCAAATTATTTTCAAATTAGTTTTTTTTAGTTTTTTTTTTGCATAATTAGAGCCAATAAAAAAAGCCCACACTTTTATTGAAAGTAACACACTGAAATTGGACAAAAATATCTTAAAACAATAATATGCTACACAATAATTTTACCAAGAAAAAAAAATAAAAGGCAAAAAATGCAATTTTCGGCCAAAATGTTTCTGCGACCAAAATTTTGGTGCATCCCTAATTAAAAAAATTATAAATATCAATATACTGTATTATTCTTCATTTAGTTCTATGTAACAGAATCATATTTAACAGGTTTTTTTTTTTTTTACTAATTATCCAAATAAAGTATAGTCTTAGAAAACTCATTATATGCAGAACAGTAAGTCAAGTAATAAACTTAAACAGCAGCTCTAGGCTAGCATCAAATTTTAAACATGCTACACAATAATGTTACCGAAAATAACAGGCAAAAAACCCGAAAACCGAAATAGCCAAAAATGCAATTTTCGGCCGAAACTTTCTGCGGCCGAAATTTCGGTGCATCCCTAGAAAGAAGTATTATATAATATGCCCAAATTAAGGGGCAAGCGCGATAGCTCTGGGTTAAGGACAGAGCGTGCTGATGACACGAGGGCCATGTCTGATACTGCGTCACAATTTGCAGAACATGAAGACGGTGAGCTTCATTCTGTCGGTGACGGTTCTGATCCGGGGAGACCGGATTCAGAAATTTCTAATTTTAAATTTAAGCTTGAGAACCTCCGTGTGTTACTAGGGGAGGTATTAGCGGCTCTGAATGATTGCGACACGGTGGCAATTCCAGAGAAAATGTGTAGGTTGGATAGATACTATGCGGTACCGGTGTGTACTGACGTCTTTCCTATACCAAAAAGACTTACAGAAATTATTAGTAAGGAGTGGGATAGACCCGGTGTGCCTTTTTCCCCTCCCCCGATATTTAGAAAAATGTTTCCTATAGACGCCACCACACGAGACTTATGGCAGACGGTCCCTAAGGTGGAGGGAGCAGATTCTACTTTAGCCAAGCGTACCACTATCCCGGTGGAGGATAGCTGTGCTTTCTCAGATCCAATGGATAAAAAATTAGAGGGTTATCTTAAGAAAATGTTTGTTCAACAGGGTTTTATATTGCAGCCTCTTGCATGCATTGCGCCTGTCACGGCTGCAGCGGCATTCTGGTTTGAGTCTCTGGAAGAGGCGATTCGCACAGCACCATTGGATGAGGCTTTGTGCAAAGTTAGAACCCTTAAGCAAGCTAATGCGTTTGTTTCAGATGCCATAGTACATCTAACCAAACTTACGGCTAAAAATTCCGGATTCGCCATACAGGCGCGCAGAGCGCTCTGGCTTAAATCCTGGTCAGCGGATGTAACTTCCAAGTCTAAGCTACTTAACATTCCTTTCAAAGGGCAGACCTTATTCGGGCCCGGCTTGAAGGAAATTATTGCTGACATTACGGGAGGTAAGAGCCACGCCCTTCCTCAGGACAGGGCCAAACCAAAGGCCAAACAGTCTAATTTTCGTGCCTTTCTTAACTTCAAGGCAGGAGCAGCATCAACTTCCTCCGCTCCAAAACAGGAAGGAACTACTGCTCATTACAGACAGGGTTGGAAAGGCAACCAGTCATGGAACAAGGGCAAGCAGGCCAGAAAGCCTACTCCCGCCCCTAAGACAGCATGAAGACAGGGCCCCCTATCCGGAGACGGATTTAGTGGGGGGCAGACTTTCTCTCTTCGCCCAGGCTTGGGCAAGAGATGTGCAGGATCCCTGGACGTTGAAGATTATATCTCAGGGATACCTTCTGGATTTCAAAACCTCTCCTCCACAAGGGAGGTTCCATCTATCGAGGTTATCAACAAACCTAGTAAAGAGAGAGGCATTTCTACAATGTGTACAAGACCTCTTAATCATGGGAGTGTTCCACTCAGTTCCGCGATCGGAACAGGGACAAGGATTTTTACTCAAATCTATTCGTGGTTCCCAAAAAAGAGGGAACCTTCAGACCAATCTTGGACTTAAAGATCTTAAACAAATTCCTAAGGGTACCATCGTTCAAGATGGAAACCATTCGAACCATCCTACCCATGATCCAAGAGGGTCAATATATGACCACAGTGGACTTAAAGGATGCTTACCTTCACATACCGATTCACAAAGATCATTATCGGTACCTAAGGTTTGCCTTTCTAGACAGGCATTACCAGTTTGTGGCTCTTCCCTTCGGGTTAGCCACGGCCCCGAGAATTTTTACGAAGGTTCTGGGTTCACTTCTGGCGGTACTAAGACCACGAGGCATAGCGGTGGCTCCGTACCTAGACGACATTCTGATACAAGCGTCAAGTTTTCAGAATGCAAAGTCTCATACAGAGATAGTTCTAGCATTTCTGAGGTCGCATGGGTGGAAAGTGAACGTGGAAAAGAGTTCTCTGTTACCACTCACAAGGGTTCCTTTTCTAGGGACTCTTATAGATTCTGTAGAGATGAAGATTTACCTGACGGAGTCCAGGTTATCAAAGATTCTCAATGCTTGCCGTGTCCTTCATTCCGTTCCAAGCCCATCAGTAGCTCAGTGCATGGAGGTAATCGGCTTAATGGTTGCGGCAATGGACATAGTGCCATTTGCGCGCCTGCATCTCAGACCGCTGCAACTATGCATGCTCAGTCAATGGAACAGGGATTATTCAGATCTGTCCCCTTTGCTAAATCTGGACCAGGAGACCAGAGATTCTCTTCTCTGGTGGTTGTCACCTGTTCATCTGTCCAAAGGAATGACCTTTCGCAGACCAGATTGGACGATTGTAACAATGGATGCCAGCCTTCTAGGCTGGGGAGCAGTCTGGAATTCCCTGAAGGCTCAGGGATCGTGGACTCAGGAGGAGAAACTCCTTCCAATAAACATTCTAGAATTAAGAGCAATATTCAATGCTCTTCTAGCTTGGCCTCAGTTAGCAAAACTGAGGTTCATCAGATTTCAGTCGGACAATATCACGACTGTGGCTTACATCAATCATCAAGGGGGAACCAGGAGTTCCCTAGCGATGTTGGAGGTCTCGAAGATAATTCGCTGGGCAGAGTCTCACTCTTGCCACCTGTCAGCGATTTACATCCCAGGCGTAGAGAACTGGGAGGCGGATTTCCTAAGTCGCCAGACTTTTCATCCGGGAGAGTGGGAACTTCACCCGGAGGTATTTGCTCAACTGATTCGTCGTTGGGGCAAACCGGATCTGGATCTCATGGCATCTCGCCAGAACGCGAAGCTTCCTTGTTACGGATCCATGTCCAGGGACCCGGGAGCGGTGCTGGTAGATGCATTAGCAGCCCCTTGGGTTTTCAACATAGCTTATGTGTTTCCACCATTTCCGTTGCTACCTCGACTGATTGCCAGGATCAAACAGGAGAAGGCATCGGTAATTCTGATAGCGCCTGCGTGGCCACGCAGGACCTGGTATGCAGACCTAGTGGACATGTCGTCCTGTCCACCATGGTCTCTTCCTCTGAGGCAGGACCTTCTAATTCAGGGTCCTTTCAACCATCCAAACCTAATTTCTCTGAGGCTGACTGCCTGGAAATTGAACGCTTGATTCTATCAAAGCGTGGGTTTTCGGATTCGGTTATTGATACATTGATACAGGCTCAGAAACCTGTGACCAGAAAAATTTACCATAAGATATGGCGTAAATATTTATATTGGTGCGAATCCAAGAGTTACTCATGGAGTAAGGTTAGGATTCCTAGGATATTGGCTTTTCTACAAGAGGGTTTAGAAAAGGGTTTATCCGCTAGTTCGCTAAAGGGACAGATTTCAGCTCTGTCTATTCTTTTACACAAATGTCTGGCAGAGAATCCAGACGTCCAGGCCTTTTGTCAGGCTTTGGCTAGAATTAAGCCTGTGTTTAAAGCTGTTGCTCCTCCGTGGAGCTTAAATTTGGTTCTTAAAGTTCTTCAGGGTGTTCCGTTTGAACCCCTTCATTCCATTGATATTAAGCTTTTATCTTGGAAAGTTTTGTTTTTGATGGCTATTTCCTCGGCTCGAATAGTCTCTGAGTTATCTGCCTTACATTGTGATTCTCCTTATCTGATCTTTCATTCAGACAAGGTAGTTCTGCGTACGAAACCTGGGTTTTTACCTAAGGTTGTTTCTAACAGGAATATCAATCAAGAGATTGTTGTTCCATCATTATGTCCTAATCCTTCTTCAAAGAAGGAACGTCTTTTGCATAATCTAGACGTGGTCCGTGCTCTGAAGTTCTACTTACAGGCAACTAAAGATTTTAGACAAACTTCTTCTCTGTTTGTCGTTTACTCTGGACAGAGGAGAGGTCAAAAGGCTTCGGCTACCTCTCTCTCTTTCTGGCTTCGTAGCATAATATGTTTAGCCTATGAGACTGCTGGACAGCAGCCTCCTGAAAGAATTACAGCTCATTCCACTAGAGCTGTGGCTTCCACCTGGGCCTTTAAGAATGAAGCCTCTGTTGAACAGATTTGCAAGGCTGCAACTTGGTCTTCACTTCATACTTTTTCCAAATTTTACAAATTTGACACTTTCGCTTCTTCGGAGGCTGGTTTTGGGAGAAAGGTTCTACAGGCAGTGGTTCCTTCTGTTTAATGTTCCTGCCTTGTCCCTCCCATCATCCGTGTACTTAGCTTTGGTATTGGTATCCCATAAGTAATGGATGACCCGTGGACTGAACACACTTAACAAGAGAAAACATAATTTATGCTTACCTGATAAATTTATTTCTCTTGTAGTGTGTTCTGTCCACGGCCCGCCCTGTCTTTTTAAGGCAGGTTCTAAATTTTAAAATTATAACTCCAGTCACCACTGCACCTTATAGTTTATCCTTTCTCGTCTTGTTTCGGTCGAATGATTGGATATGACGTGAGGGGAGGAGCTATATAGCAGCTCTGCTTGGGTGATCCTCTTGCAACTTCCTGTTGGGAAGGAGAATATATCCCATAAGTAATGGATGACCCGTCGACTGAACACACTACAAGAGAAATAAATTCATCAGGTAAGCATAAATTATGTTTTTTTCAGGCAGTAAAAATCTGGGTTCAGTGTTAAAACAAATTATTTATAGATTCAAAAAGATTATGTTAAAGAACATACAACATAAGGTTTTGATTCAAGAGCTATTGCATATTTGACATTCTTTTTGATGGTGTTAGTAATTTGAATGATATCTAGAAAGAATCAGTGGAAATCTTTTTTGAGAACTGCTTCAAAAGTTTTGTCAAAGATAATAAAAATACGTTATTAAATTTTTCTTCCCAAATCTAAAGAACCCTAAATTGTCTAATCTATCCAAATTATTTATTGTAAACTCTCTTCAAATGAAAGTGGATGTATATATACACTATGCATTTATAAAGTATCAAACAATGTATTTAGTCTATACAATGTTAAAGGTTGTATGAGTTTTTAGATAAATTAAACTCCACCATTAACAGTTAAAGTGAAAATAGACTATTTGCTGCTTTATAAAGTGTGCATATAAAGATGATGTGGACCATTTGATAATCAAAGTAAATTGGAAAGTTGTTTTTAAATTGTTTGCTGTGTCTGAATCATGGAAGTTTAATTGTGCCTTTTAAACTCTCTTTACAAACTTTTACATAGTAGCAATACAGTCTTAAAGTGTAAAACATTTGCAATATTTTTACAAGTGCAATAAATGATATATGCATATCATGTTGACTAAACCCCCCAAAAAAATACAATGCTTTCTGCATAACCTTTCTGCATAACCTTTCAAATAACAATTTGCTGGGGTGTTTGAATAATCCACTATTGCAAAATTGTCATGAAAAATACTGTATCTACTTTTGTGTAATTTTTTTTTTTTAATCATTATATTTGGATTCTGTTAAAATATTCCATAACATTTGATTACCAGTAGATGATTTCGAATTCAGAACAGAACAGTTTTTGCCAGTAAGTAAAACCCTGTTAATTAAAATACAGACATGTTATATAGTATGTAACCTTTTCACCAACACTGTATCAATAAGCATGCTGAAGAAAGTGGAGGGACATTTTTAATCATATTTAGGGGATATGAACTATTATTTATATAGAGTCCTAAATCACACAGAGGTACTTACTCATGGTTTAACATTTACACTTGGATAAAGAAACTCACCCTTAGACAGCCACATGCTCATGATGATAGGTGCACAGAGAAGGAGACAAGACTCGAGAACGAAAGTGTGACAGTGAGTCAGATAAGACTGGCAGCTCCCAATAATAACAACAGAAATAGACCCATCAACCCCCTGCATAGTAAGATAGTAGCATGATGTGACTGAAAGAGGGCAAAAACACCACTGAGTTTAACCATCACACTTAGTCTGATGCCTTTTTTAAATAACTGATCTTTTTAAACTGTACTCCATACCCAAGATAAGGTCTTACCAAGGATTGAAATAGGTGCATAATTTTGCTTTCAACCCTGTAATTCTTGTTCCTTTTTACACATGCTAATATGTTATTTGCCTTAAAAACTGCTACATGGCATTAAGCACTGTTTTTTGTCTACAACATTGCACAAGTCTATAAAAAGGACTTTGATGTCTTTTTAAAAGTAACTACAACAAGCTGATTTGTGTTTACATAAATTTACAGTTTTATATTCTTTTCAACATGTAAATTTACTTTAAATTTAATTTGTATTTTTTAGTATCTAGAATCCATCTTCAGTCTGCTTTTCCGGCTTCTTCAAGAAGTTAATGAATGTGACACAAAGATGCAAGTTCTTCATGTCATTTCATGTGTCATTGAAAGGGTTAATAATCAGGTAACTTTACACATAAAATGTTTGAATTGTGTCAATTCAATTCTGATTAGCATTTAAGATTCACTAATTTTGAGATAAGTTCCCGATGCTCTAATATCGTAACAATATCTTAACCTTGTTGTCAGCTTCTGAGTACAACTCTATGAGCTCCATTTATTAAGCAGTGGTGCCCTTATGCATGAGCGAGACTGCTTACAGCAAGTTAAGAAGCAAAGGTCATATGAGCACTTCTATGAAGACTTTTCATTCAGTAATTCAAATCATGGCCACTTGCCTAAATTCTGAAATATTGTCCACAAGAGAGAGTTTTTATTCTTCCATGGGTATTCCACATGTAGGGCCTGATATTTAAAACCTCGCTGGCATGGAGAGAAATCATGCAAAATCTTTGAGATTTTTTTAGGCCTTGTTTTGTAATGTAGAAGTCTCTGTTTCACATACAGAACACTACATAGCAACATAGACATTTATCAAGATACAATTTGTGTTCTAAATTTTTTTAAGGACCTTGCCATACCGGTGAGACTTCTTAGACTATCTTGCCTGAGCGGCGAGGTCTTTGAATATTAGGCCCTCAGTAAGATATTATTGTGATTATAAAATAATCATTGTTAGCGCTGTAGAATCTGTTGGTGCTCTACAAATAACCTTTAATAATTATTGTTCCAAGGAAATACTCATGATTGGTAGAGCAACACTTTGTTCTGTTGATCTTAACTGTAACTGCACAAATATTAGACCAGAAATTGTATAGAATTGTTTTATTTAAAAGCTGCATACATTCTAAAAAGAAAATGTGCTCCTTCAGGGTGTTGTCATTTTCAAATTGTTTGCTCTTTGTTTTGAATTAAAGAGACACTCAAGTCAAAATTAAAGGGACAGGGAAACCAACTTTTTTATTTCATGATTTAGAAAGAGCATGTGATTTTAAACAACTTTTCAATTTACTTCTATTCTCTAATTTGCGTCATTCTCCTGATATTCTTTGTTTAAAAGCATATCTAGATATGCTTAGTAGGTGCTGATTGGTAGCAGCACATAGATGCCTCGTGTGATTGGCTCACCCATGTGCATTGCTATTTTTTCTACAAAGAATATCTAAAGAGTGAAGCAAATTAGATAATAGAAGTAAATTGAAATATTGCTTAAAATTGTAATAACTGTCTGAATCATGAAAGAAACATTTTGAGTTTCATGTCCCTTTAATCTTTCATGATTCAGATAGGTTAGCAATTTTAAACAACTTTCCAGTTTACTTCCATTAACAAAGTGTGCAGTCTTTTTATATTTACACAAAGCAAATTTGATGATAAAATTACATTGGAAAGTTGTTTAAAATTGCATACTCTATCTGAATCATGAAAGTTTAATTTTGACTTTCAGACTTTGATATCTCTAATATGTAATAGATATGTTTGTCAGATAAGTCTTTGAAAAGAGCTCTCTTATTACGTTATGATAATCTGGGATTGCATGTCCATTCTTTTTATTCAATGGTTTTAGATGACTTTCAAAGTTTTTTGGTGGAAGCTCTTGAAATTAATTATTTCTTCTACTAGATACAAGTCCACGGATTCATCCTTACTTGTGGGATATTATCCTCCTGCTAACAGGAAGTGGCAAAGAGCACCACAGCAGAGCTGTATATATAGCTCCTCCCTTCTCTCCTCCCCAGTCATTCTCTTTGCCTATACTAAGTAATAGGAAGAGGTAAAGTGAAAGAGGTGATAAAATTATAGTTTTTATTTTCTTCAAGCAAGACTTTTTTATTTTAAATGGTACCGGTGAGTGCTATTTTTCCCAGGCAGCAGATGGATGAAGATTTCTGCCTGGAGACTGATGATCTTAGCAGTTGTCACTAAGATCCAGAGAAGTTCCCACAGAATGGCTGAGGAGTACTTGAGAAACTTCAGTGTGAGGAACGTTTTTCATGCTACAAGCATTGAGGTATGTTCAGTCATTTCTCTTGTTAAGTGTGTTCAGTCCACGGGTCATCCATTACTTATGGGAATATATTCTCTCCCCAACAGGAAATTGCAAGAGGATCACCCAATCAGAGCAGCTACATAGCTCCTCCCCTCACATGTCATATCCAGTCATTCTCTTGCAACTGAAAAGATAGGACGTTGTGAGAGGTTCTGTGGTGTTTTTATACTTCAATCAAAAGTTTATTTTAAAATGACACCGGAGTGTGTTGTTTATTCTCAGGCAGTATTTGGAAGAAGAACCTGCCTGCGTTTTCTATGATCTTAGCGGCAGTAACTAAGATCCACTGGCTGTTCTCGCATATTCTGAGGAGTGAGGTAACTTTCAGAAGGGAATGGTGTGCGGGGAACCCTGCAAACAAGGTATGTGCAGTAAATTATTTTTCTATGGAATGGAATTGACTAAGAAAATACTGCTGATACCGATGTAATGTAAGTAAAAGCCTTTAATACAGTGAGAGCGACTGTTAACAGGCTGATTTAAATATATACAGTAAAGTAATTTTCTAAGGAATGGAATTTGACTGAGAAAATGCTATTAATACTGAAGTGATGTTATAAGCCTTAAATGCAGTAGGAAGACTGGTATCAGGCTTATCAATAGAGATACAAGCTCATTAAAAAGGGATGTTTAAAACGATTTTACTGGCATGTTTATTCGTTTTGTGAGGTACATTGGTGATAAAACTTGTTGGGGCATAAAATTTTTCCACATGGCTGACCATATTTCTGCATAGAAACAGTTAACTGACACTCCCAATATTGTAATATTGAGTAGGAGGGGCCTATTTTAGCTCTCTTTTGACGCAGTAAAAAATTCAGGCTCTGTCTTCCTGCTTCCTTCTGCTTGACCCGGTCGTCTCCAGACAGCTTAAGGGACTTCATAAGTCATTTTGAGTGAGGTAATCAGTCATAGCAGACCTGTGACAGTGGTTTTTTGACTGTATTAATAAACATTTTTTTGCTTATAAAAACCGTTTGGGTTTTAAGGGGTTAATCATCCATTTGCAAGTGGGTGCAATGCTCTGCTAACTTAATACATTTACTGTGAAAATCTGTTTGCTATAACTGATTTGGTTCATTGTTATTTCAACTGTGACAGTTTTCTGTGCTTCTTAAAGGCACAGTAGCGTTTTTCTTTATTACTTGAAAAATTATTTACAGTGTTTTCCAAGTCTGCTAGTCTTATTGCTAGTCTGTTTAAACATGTCTGACACAGATTAATCTGTTTGTTCACTATGTTTAAAGGCCACTGTGGAGCCCCACAGAAACGTGTACTAAATGTATTGATTTCACTTTAAATAATAAAGGTCAGTCTTTATCTATAAAGGAATTATCACCAGACAACGAGGGGGAAGTTATGCCGACTAACTCTCCTCACGTGTCAGTACCTTCGCCTCCCGCTCAGGAGGCGCGTGATATTGTGGCGCCAAGTGCATCAGGGACGGCCATACAAATCACCTTACAGGATATGGCTAATATTATGAATAATACCCTGACAGAAGTATTATCTAAATTGCCAGAATTGAGAGGCAAGCGCGATTGCTCTGGGGTAAGAATAGAGCGCGCTGCTGCTACAAGAGCCATGTCCAATACTGCGTCACAGTTTGCAGAACATGAGGACGGAGAGCTTCATTCTGTAGGTGACGGATCTGATCCAGGGAAACCGGATTCAGAGATCTCTAATTTTAAATTTAAGCTTGAGAACCTCCGTGTATTGCTAGGGGAGGTTTTAGCGGCTCTGAATGACTGTAACACAGTTGCGATTCCAGAGAAATTATGTAGGCTGGATAGATACTATGCAGTACCGGTGTGTACCGACGTTTTTCCTATACCTAAAAGGCTTACAGAAATTATTAGCAAGGAGTGGGATAGACCTGGTGTGCCCTTTTCCCCACCTCCTATATTTAGAAATTTTTTTCCAATAGACGATTTAGAAAGAGCATGTGATTTTAAACAACTTTTCAATTTACTTCTATTCTCTAATTTGCGTCATTCTCCTGATATTCTTTGTTTAAAAGCATATCTAGATATGCTTAGTAGGTGCTGATTGGTAGCAGCACATAGATGCCTCGTGTGATTGGCTCACCCATGTGCATTGCTATTTTTTCTACAAAGAATATCTAAAGAGTGAAGCAAATTAGATAATAGAAGTAAATTGAAATATTGCTTAAAATTGTAATAACTGTCTGAATCATGAAAGAAACATTTTGAGTTTCATGTCCCTTTAATCTTTCATGATTCAGATAGGTTAGCAATTTTAAACAACTTTCCAGTTTACTTCCATTAACAAAGTGTGCAGTCTTTTTATATTTACACAAAGCAAATTTGATGATAAAATTACATTGGAAAGTTGTTTAAAATTGCATACTCTATCTGAATCATGAAAGTTTAATTTTGACTTTCAGACTTTGATATCTCTAATATGTAATAGATATGTTTGTCAGATAAGTCTTTGAAAAGAGCTCTCTTATTACGTTATGATAATCTGGGATTGCATGTCCATTCTTTTTATTCAATGGTTTTAGATGACTTTCAAAGTTTTTTGGTGGAAGCTCTTGAAATTAATTATTTCTTCTACTAGATACAAGTCCACGGATTCATCCTTACTTGTGGGATATTATCCTCCTGCTAACAGGAAGTGGCAAAGAGCACCACAGCAGAGCTGTATATATAGCTCCTCCCTTCTCTCCTCCCCTGCTAGTCTTATTGCTAGTCTGTTTAAACATGTCTGACACAGATTAATCTGTTTGTTCACTATGTTTAAAGGCCACTGTGGAGCCCCACAGAAACGTGTACTAAATGTATTGATTTCACTTTAAATAATAAAGGTCAGTCTTTATCTATAAAGGAATTATCACCAGACAACGAGGGGGAAGTTATGCCGACTAACTCTCCTCACGTGTCAGTACCTTCGCCTCCCGCTCAGGAGGCGCGTGATATTGTGGCGCCAAGTGCATCAGGGACGGCCATACAAATCACCTTACAGGATATGGCTAATATTATGAATAATACCCTGACAGAAGTATTATCTAAATTGCCAGAATTGAGAGGCAAGCGCGATTGCTCTGGGGTAAGAATAGAGCGCGCTGCTGCTACAAGAGCCATGTCCAATACTGCGTCACAGTTTGCAGAACATGAGGACGGAGAGCTTCATTCTGTAGGTGACGGATCTGATCCAGGGAAACCGGATTCAGAGATCTCTAATTTTAAATTTAAGCTTGAGAACCTCCGTGTATTGCTAGGGGAGGTTTTAGCGGCTCTGAATGACTGTAACACAGTTGCGATTCCAGAGAAATTATGTAGGCTGGATAGATACTATGCAGTACCGGTGTGTACCGACGTTTTTCCTATACCTAAAAGGCTTACAGAAATTATTAGCAAGGAGTGGGATAGACCTGGTGTGCCCTTTTCCCCACCTCCTATATTTAGAAAATTTTTTCCAATAGACGCCACTACACGGGACTTATGGCAGATGGTCCCTAAGGTGGAGGGAGCAGTTTCTACTTTAGCCAAGCGTACTACTATCCCGGTGGAGGATAGTTGTGCTTTTTCAGATCCAATGGATAAAAAATTGGAAGGTTACCTTAAGAAAATGTTTGTTCAACAAGGTTTTATCTTACAGCCCCTTGCATGCATTGCACCTGTCACTGCTGCTGCGGGATTTTGGTTTGAGTCTCTAGAAGAGGCCATTCACTCAGCTCCATTGGATGAAATTATGGACAAGCTTAAAGCACTTAAGCTAGCTAATGCATTTGTTTCTGATGCCATTGTACATCTAACTAAACTAACGGCTAAGAATTCCGGTTTTGCCATTCAAGCGCGCAGAGCGTTATGGCTTACATTCTGGTCAGCTGATGTGACTTCTAAATCTAAATTACTTAATATTCCTTTCAAGGGGCAAACCTTATTCGGGCCCGGCTTGAAAGAAATTATCGCTGACATTACGGGAGGTAAGGGTCATACCCTTCCTCAGGATAAGGCCAAATCAAAGGCCAAACAGTCTAATTTTCGTGCCTTTCGAAACTTCAAGGCAGGAGCAACGTCAACTTCCTCTGCTCCAAAACAGGAAGGAACCGTTGCTCGTTACAGACAGGCCTGGAAAACTAACCAGTCCTGGAACAAGGGCAAGCAGGCCAGAAAACCTGCTGCTGCCCCTAAGACAGCATGAAGGGATGGCCCCCTATCCGGAAACGGATCTAGTGGGGGGCAGACTTTCTCTCTTCGCCCAGGCGTGGGCAAGAGATGTCCAGGATCCCTGGGCGTTGGAGATCATATCTCAGGGATATCTTCTGGACTTCAAGGCTTCTCCTCCTCTAGGGAGATTTCATCTTTCAAGGTTATCAGAAAACCAAATAAAGAAAGAGGCATTCCTATGTTGCGTACAAGACCTCCTAGTAATGGGAGTGATCCACCCAGTTCCGCGAACGGAACAAGGACAGGGATTTTATTTAAATCTGTTCGTGGTTCCCAAGAAAGAGGGTACCTTCAGGCCAATTTTGGACCTAAAGATTTTAAACAAATTCCTAAGAGTTCCATCATTCAAAATGGAAACTATTCGGACTATCCTACCCATGATCCAAGAGGGTCAGTACATGACCACGGCGGATTTAAAGGATGCCTACCTTCACATACCGATTCACAAAGATCATCATCGGTTCCTAAGATTTGCCTTCCTAGACAGGCATTACCAGTTTGTAGCTCTTCCCTTCGGGTTGGCTACGGCCCCGAGAATCTTTACAAAGGTGCTGGGCTCTCTTCTGGCGGTTCTAAGACTGCGAGGCATAGCGGTGGCTCCGTATCTAGACGACATCCTGATACAGATGACAAACTTGCAAATTGCCAAGTCTCATACAGAGATAGTTCTGGCATTTCTAAGATCGCATGGGTGGAAGGTGAACGTGGAAAAGAGTTCTCTATCACCTCTCACAAGAGTCTCCTTCCTAGGGACTCTGATAGATTCTGTAAAAATGAAAATTTACCTGACGGAGGCCAGGTTATCAAAACTCTTAAATGCTTGCCGAGTCCTTCATTCCATTCCACGCCCGTCAGTGGCTCAGTGCATGGAAGTTATCGGCTTAATGGTAGCGGCAATGGACATAGTGCCTTTTGCGCGCCTGCATCTCAGACCGCTGCAATTATGCATGCTAAGTCAGTGGAATGGGGATTACTCAGATTTGTCCCCTCTACTAAATCTGGATCAAGAGACCAGAGATTCTCTTCTCTGGTGGCTTTCTCGGGTCCATCTGTCCAAGGGTATGACCTTTCGCAGGCCAGATTGGACGATTGTAACAACAGATGCCAGCCTCCTAGGCTGGGGCGCAGTCTGGAATTCCCTGAAGGCTCAGGGATCCTGGACTCAGGAGGAGAAACTCGTCTAGCTTGGCCTCAGCTAGCAACACTGAGGTTCATCAGATTTCAGTCGGACAACATCACGACTGTGGCTTATATCAACCATCAAGGGGGAACCAAGAGTTCCCTAGCGATGTTGGAAGTCTCAAAGATAATTCGCTGGGCAGAGTCTCACTCTTGCTACTTGTCAGCGATCCACATCCCAGGAGTGGAGAACTGGGAGGCGGACTTTCTAAGTCGTCAGACTTTTCATCCGGGGGAGTGGGAACTCCATCCGGAGGTATTTGCTCAACTGGTCCATCGTTGGGGCAAACCAGATCTGGATCTCATGGCGTCTCGCCAGAATGCCAAACTTCCTCTTTACGGTTCCAGGTCCAGGGACCCAGGATCGAAGCTAATAGATGCTCTAGCAGCTCCTTGGTTCTTCAGCATGGCTTATGTGTTTCCACCGTTTCCTCTGCTCCCTCGACTGATTGCCAAGATCAAACAGGAGAGAGCATTGGTGATCCTGATAGCGCCTGCGTGGCCACGCAGGACCTGGTATTCAGACCTAGTGGTCATGTCGTCTTATCCTCCAT
Organism: Bombina bombina; assembly: GCF_027579735.1. Taxonomy (NCBI): domain Eukaryota; kingdom Metazoa; phylum Chordata; class Amphibia; order Anura; family Bombinatoridae; genus Bombina; species Bombina bombina. The sequence goes on from NC_069500.1 coordinate 160,276,797, forward strand.
GGACTCTACCTTTGAGGAAAGACCTTCTAATACAAGGTCCTTTCAATCATCCAAATCTAATTTCTCTGAGACTGACTGCGTGGAGATTGAACGCTTGATCCTATCAAAGCGTGGTTTCTCCGAGTCAGTTATTGATACTTTGATACAGGCACGAAAGCCTGTTACCAAAAAAATCTACCATAAGATATGGCGTAAATACCTGTATTGGTGCGAATCCAAGAGTTACTCGTGGAGTAAGGTTAGGATTCCAAGGATATTGTCTTTTCTCCAAGAGGGTTTGGAAAAAGGCTTATTAGCTAGTTCTTTAAAGGGACAGATTTCTGCTTTGTCTATTCTTTTGCATAAGCGTCTGGCAGAAGTTCCAGACATCCAGGCTTTTTGTCAAGCGTTAGCTAGGATTAAGCCTGTGTTTAAAACTGTTGCTCCTCCGTGGAGCTTAAACTTGGTTCTTAAAGTTCTTCAAGGAGTTCCGTTTGAACCCCTTCGTTCCGTTGATATTAAACTTTTATCTTGGAAAGTTCTATTTTTGATGGCTATTTCCTCGGCTCGAAGAGTCTCGGAATTGTCTGCCTTACACTGTGATTCTCCTTATCTGATTTTTCATTCAGACAAGGTAGTTCTGCGTACTAAACCTGGGTTTTTACCTAAGGTAGTCTCTAACAGAAATATCAATCAGGAGATTGTTGTTCCGTCATTATGTCCTAATCCTTCTTCAAGGAAGTAACGACTTTTGCATAATCTGGATGTAGTCCGTGCCCTGAAATTCTATTTACAGGCAACTAAAGATTTTCGTCAAACTTCTTCCCTGTTTGTCGTTTACTCTGGACAGAGGAGAGGTCAAAAAGCTTCGGCAACCTCTCTCTCCTTTTGGCTTCGTAGCATAATACGTTTAGCCTATGAGACTGCTGGACAGCAGCCCCCTGAAAGAATTACAGCTCATTCCACTAGAGCTGTGGCTTCCACCTGGGCCTTTAAGAATGAGGCTTATGTTGAACAGATTTGCAAGGCTGCGACTTGGTCTTTGCTTCACACTTTTTAAAAATTTTACAAATTTGACACTTTTGCTTCTTCGGAGGCTGTTTTTGGGAGAAAGGTTCTACAGGCAGTGGTTCCTTCCGTTTAAGTGCCTGCCTTGTCCCTCCCATCATCCGTGTACTTTCTTGCAATTTCCTGTTGGGGAGAGAATATATTCCCATAAGTAATGGATGACCCGTGGACTGAACACACTACAAGAGAAATAAATTTATTAGGTAAGCATAAATTATGTTTTTTTTCTGGAGAGACTGTGTTATTTCAGAACTGGCTGACAGTATTCCCATAAGGGAAGGGGTAAGCAGTAATCCTACATGTGATAGAAAGGGTATTACTGGGACCTGTATGTTATGGGCTGAAAAAATGGTTGACACTGAAAACATAATGTTTTTGTGCAAAACTATTTTATGTTTGGAGGGCAATTTAACGTTTTTTGTGTAAAGCAAACATTTTTGACTTTTGATGGCACTGGAGGGTTCACATGGCTTTCTTTAATAGTTAGGTATATGGAAACCCACATGGCTAGGTTCTAGACCGCTTTACAGCGTTTTTTACTAGGCAGTGAGACATCAATGTAGATGGGCGGGGCCTAATTTTGCGCCTCAGATGCGCAGTTGAATTCCCCATGCAAGCAGCAAGCTCCAGCTCCAGCTCCGGTGGGCCTAAACTGAAAGATTTGGCCTAAACGAAGTGTTAGAGTGATTTTACAGACCCCTGAGGGCAGGTAGGCGCCACAGCAGAGCTGTGGCGAGGTGCAGGGGGTTGATTGTTTAATATCATAAAGTTTTTGAGTAACTTTTTTTTTTCAAATAAGGGTTAAGCATACCTTGTGGTGCAATCTTAGCTGGCAAGATAAGACACATATATACTAAAATTGGGATAATTATAACATTTTAGAGCAGTTTTGGAAAAATTGTACGCTTTTTTTTCTCTTAAAGGCGCAGTACCGTTTTTCAGATTGATATTTTTTCACTAAAGTGTTTTCAAGCCTGTTTGTGGTCATTACTAGCCTGTTTCAACATGTCTGACATTGAGGAAAGTCAATGTTCTATGTGTTTAGAAGCCATTGTGGAACTCCCACTTAAAATGTGTCCCTCATGTACTGAAAGGACCTTACATTGCAAAGAACATATTTTAGGTGATAAAAGTATGTCTCGGGATGATTCTCAGTCAGAAGAGAATCAGGTTATGCCATCTAATTCTCCCCAAGTGTCACAACCTTTAACGCCCGCTCAAGCGACGCCTAGTACTTCTAGCGCGTCTAATTCTTTCACCCTGCAAGATATGGCTGCAGTTATGTCTACTACCCTTACAGAGGTATTATCTAAACTGCCAGGTTTACAGGGTAAGCGCAGCAGGTCAGGTATTAGAGTAAATGCTGAGCCCTCTGATGCTTTATTGGGCATCTCTGATGTACCCTCACAGTGTTCTGATTTGGGGGTGGGGGAATTGCTGTCTGAGGGAGAGCTTTGAGATTCAGGAAAGATGTTCCCTCAAACAGACTCAGATGTGACGGCCTTTAAGTTTAAGCTTGAACACCTCCGCTTGTTACTCAGGGAGGTTTTAGCGACTTTGGATGATTATGACCCTATTGTCATCCCACCAGAGAAATTGTGTAAAATAGATAAATATCTAGAGATCCCTACTTACACTAATGTTTTTCCAGTCCCTAAAAGAATTTAGGACATTGTTACTAAGGAATGGGATAGACCAGGCATTCCGTTCTCCCCCCTCCTACTTTTAGGAAAATGTTTCCCATATCTGACACCATTCGGGATTCGTTGCAGACCCTCCCTAAGGTGGAGGGAGCTATTTCTACCCTGGCTAAGCGTACAACTATACCTATTGAGGACAGTTGTGCTTTCAAAGATCCTATGGATAAAAAATTAGAGGGTCTTCTGAAGAAATTGTTTATTCATCGGGGTTTTCTTCTACAACCTATAGCGTGCATTGTTCCAGTAACTACTGCAGCAGTGTTTTGATTTGAGGCCCTAGAGGAGTCTCTTAAGGTTGAGACCCCATTAGATGATATTTTGGATAGAATTAAAGCTCTCAAGCTAGCTAATTCTTTTATTGCAGATGCCGCTTTTCAAATGGCTAAATTAGCGGCAAAGAATGCAGGCTTTGCCATTTTAGCGCATAGAGCGTTATGGCTTAAGTCTTGGTCTGCTGATGTGTCATCAAAATCCAAGCTTTTGGCTATTCCTTTTAAGGGTAAGACCCTATTCGGGCCTGAACTAAAGGAGATAATTTCCGACATTACCAGAGGTAAAGGTCATGCCCTTCCTCAGGACAAGACCGTTAAAATGAGGGCCAAACAGAATAATTTTTGTTCCTTTTCGAAACGTTAAAGGTGGAAACTCTGCTTCCTCCTCCGCCACTAAACAGGAGGGGAATTTTGCGCAATCCAAGTCAGTCTGGAGACCTAACCAGACCTGGAATAAAGGTTAACAGGCCAAGAAGCCCGCTGCTTCTACCAAGACAGCATGAAGGGGCAGCCCCCAATCCGGGAACGGATCTAGTAGGGGGCAGACTTTCTCTCTTCGCTCAGGCTTGGGCAAGAGATGTTCAGGATCCCTGGGCATTAGAAATCGTGACCCAGGGGTATCGACTAGAATTCAAGGATTCTCTCCCAAGAGGGAGATTTCTTTCATGTAATTAGCAAGAGTCCATGAGCTAGTGACGTATGGGATATACATTCCTACCAGGAGGGGCAAAGTTTCCCAAACCTCAAAATGCCTATAAATACACCCCTCACCACACCGACAATTCAGTTTTACAAACTTTGCCTCCCATGGAGGTGGTGAAGTAAGTTTGTGCTAGATTCTACATTGATATGCACTTCGCAGCAGGCTGGAGCCCGGTTTTCCTCTCAGAGTGCAATGAATGTCAGAGGGATGTGAAGAGAGTATTGCCTATTTGAATACAATGGTCTTCCTCTAGGGGATCTATTTCATAGGTTCTCTGTTATTGGTCGTAGAGATTTCTTCTCCTACCTCCCTTTTCAGATCGACGATATACTCTTATATACCATTACCTCTACTGATTCTCGTTTCAGTACTGGTTTGGCTATCTACTATATGTAGATGAGTGTCCTGGGGTAAGTAAGTCTTATTTTTTGTGACACTCTAAAGCTATGGTTGGGCACTTTATTTGTAAAGTTCTAAATATATGTGTTTAATCTTATATTTGCCATGATTCAGGATAATCAGTATTCCTTCTTTCAGACAGTCAGTTTCATTATTTGGGATAATGCATATGAATAAATATTTTTTTCTTACCTTAAAATTTTTTCAATTGACTTTTTTCTCTGTGGGCTGTTAGGCTCGCGGGGGCTGAAAATGCTTCAATTTATTGCGTCATTCTTGGCGCGGACTTTTTTGGCGCAAAAATTTTGTCATTTCCGGCGCCCTAATTGATGCCGGAAGTTTTTTCGTGGTTGTGTCATTTTTTGACGTATATGTGTTCAGACGTTTTTTTGCGCCAAAAATGTGGGTGTCGTTTTTTTCGGCATCACAGGATGTGGCATCATACTTGGCGCCAAAAAATATGGGCGTTGTACTTGGCGCCAATAATGTGGGCATCATTCTTTGCGCTAAAAAAATGTGGGCATCATTCTTGTCTCCACCTTTTTTTCACATTATTTCAGTCTCATTTTTCATTGCTTCTGGTTGCTAGAGGCTTGTTCATTTGGCATGTTTTCCCATTCCTGAAACTGTCATTTAAGGAATTTGATAATTTTGCTTTATATGTTGTTTTTCTTTCATGTAATTAACAAGAGTCCATGAGCTAGTGACGTATGGGATATACATTCCTACCAGGAGGGGCAAAGTTTCCCAAACCTTAAAATGCCTATAAATACACCCCTCACCACACCCACAAATCAGTTTTACAAACTTTGCCTCCAAGGGAGGTGGTGAAGTAAGTTTGTGCTAGATTCTACGTTGATATGCGCTCCGCAGCAAGTTGGAGCCCGGTTTTCCTCTCAGCGTGCAGTGAATGTCAGAGGGATGTGAAGAGAGTATTGCCTATTGAATGCAGTGATCTCCTTCTACGGGGTCTATTTCATAAGGTTCTCTGTTATCGGTCGTAGAGATTCATCTCTTACCTCCCTTTTCAGATCGACGATATACTCTTATATTTACCATTTCCTCTACTGATTCTCGTTTCAGTACTGGTTTGGCTTTCTACAAACATGTAGATGAGTGTCCTGGGGTAAGTAAGTCTTATTTTCTGTGACACTCTAAGCTATGGTTGGGCACTTTATTTATAAAGTTCTAAATATATGTATTCAAACATTTATTTGCCTTGACTCAGAATGTTCAACTTTCCTTATTTCCAGACAGTCAGTTTCATATTTGGGATTATGCATTGAATTATCATATTTTTTCTTACCTCAAAAATTTGACTTTTTTCCCTGTGGGCTGTTAGGCTCGCGGGGGCTGAAAATGCTTCATTTTATTGCGTCATTCTTGGCGCGGACTTTTTTGGCGCAAAAATTATTTTCCGTTTCCGGCGTCATACGTGTCGCCGGAAGTTGCGTCATTTTTTGACGTTATTTTGCGTCAAAGATGTCGGCGTTCCGGATGTGGCGTCATTTTTGGCGCCAAAAGCATTTAGGCGCCAAATAATGTGGGCGTCTTTTTTGGCGCTAAAAAATATGGGCGTCATTTTTGTCTCCACATTATTTAAGTCTCATTATTTATTGCTTCTGGTTGCTAGAAGCTTGTTCACTGGCATTTTTTTTTCCCATTCCTGAAACTGTCATTTAAGGAATTTGATCAATTTTGCTTTATATGTTGTTTTTTTTCTTTTACATATTGCAAGATGTTCCACGTTGCAACTGAGTCAGAAGATACTACAGGAAAATCACTGCACAGTGCTGGAGCTACCAAGCTAAGTCTGCTATAAACTTTTGGTATCTGTTTTCTCCAGCTGTTATTTGTATTGCATGTCATGTCAAACTTATTAATGCAGATAAAATTTCCTTTAGTACTGTTACATTACCTGTTGCTGTCCGTCAACATCTAATTTTCAGAGTGTTCCTGATAACATAAGAGATTTTATTTTTTAAATCCATTAAGAAGGCTATGTCTGTTATTTCTCCTTCTAGTATACATAAAAGTCTTTTAAAACTTCTCTTTTTTTCAGATGAATTTTTAAATGAACATCATCATTCTGATACTGATAATGGTTCTTCTGGTTCAGAGGTTTCTGTCTCAGAGGTTGATGCTGATAAATCTTTGTATTTGTTCAAGATGGAATTTATTCGTTCTTTACTTAAAGAAGTGTTATTTGCATTAGAAATAGAGGATTCTGGTCCTCTTGATACTAAATGTAAACGTTTAAATAAGGTTTTTAAATCTCCTGTAGTTATTCCAGAAGTGTTTTATCTCCCTGATGCTATTTCTGAAGTAATTTCCAGGGAATGGAATAATTTGGGTAATTTATTTACTCCTTCTAGACGTTTAAGCAAATTATATCCTGTGCCATCTGACAGATTAGAGTTTTTTGGGACAAAAATCCCTAAGGTTATGGGGCTGTCTCTACTCCTGCTAATGTACTACTATTCCTATGGCAGATAGTACTTCATTTAAGGATCCTTTAGATAGGAAAATTGAATCTTTTCTAAGAAAAGCTTACTTATGTTCACCATCGTTTAGTTCAGGGGGCTTCTTTGTTCTTCCGACCTGGACTATAATCTCAACAGATACAAGTCTTACAGGTTGGGGAGCTGTGTGGGGGTATCTGACGGCACAAGGGGTTTGGGAATCTCAGGAGGTGAGATTTCCGATCAATATTTTGGAACTCCGTGCAATTTTCAGAGCTCTTCAGTCTTGGCCTCTTCTGAAGAGAGAGTTGTTCATTGTTTTCAGATAAGACAATGTCACAACTGTGGCATACATCAATCATCAAGGAGGGACTCACAGTCCTCTGGCTATGAAAGAAGTATCTCGAATTTTGGTTTGGGCGGAATCCAGCTCCTGTCTAATCTCTGCGGTTTATGTCCCAGGTATGGACAATTGGAAAGCGGATTATCTCAGTCGCCAAACGTTGCATCCGGGCGAATGGTTTCTTCACCCAGAGGTATTTCTTCAGATTGTTCAAATGTGGGAACTTCCAGAAATAGATCTGATGGCTTCTCATCTAAACAAGAAACTTCCCAGGTATCTGTCCAGATCCCGGGATCCTCAGGCGGAGGCAGTGGATGCATTTTCACTTCCTTGGAAGTATCATCCTGCCTATATCTTTCCGCCTCTAGTTCTTCTTCCAAGAGTAATCTCCAAGATTCTGAAGGAATGCTCGTTTGTTCTGCTGGTAGCTCCGGCATGGCCTCACAGGTTTTGGTATGCGGAACCTGTCCGGATGGCCTCTTGCCAACCGTGGACTCTTCCGTTAAGACCAGACCTTTTGTCTCAAGGTCCTTTTTTCCATCAGGATCTGAAATCCTTAAATTTAAAGGTATGGAGATTGAACGCTTGATTCTTGGTCAAAGAGGTTTCTCTGACTCTGTGATTAATACTATGTTACAGGCTCGTAAATCTGTATCCAGAGAGATATATTATAGAGTCTGGAAGACTTATATTTCTTGGTGTCTTTCTCATCATTTTTCTTGGCATTCTTTTAGAATACCGAGAATATTACAATTTCTTCAGGATGGTTTAGATAAGGGTTTGTCCGCAAGTTCCTTGAAAGGTCAAATCTCTGCTCTTTCTGTTCTTTTTCACAGAAAGATTGCTATTCTTCCTGATATTCATTGTTTTGTACAAGCTTTGGTTCGTATAAAGCCTGTCATTAAGTCAATTTCTCCTCCTTGGAGTTTGAATTTGGTTCTGGGGGCTCTTCAAGCTCCTCCATTTGAACCTATGCATTCATTGGATATTAAATTACTTTCTTGGAAAGTTTTGTTCCTTTTGGCCATCTCTTCTGCCAGAAGAGTTTCTGAATTATCTGCTCTTTCTTGTGAGTCTCCTTTTCTGATTCTTCATCAGGATAAGGCGGTGTTGCGAACTTCTTTTGAATTTTTACCTAAAGTTGTGAATTCCAACAACATTAGTAGAGAAATTGTGGTTCCTTCATTATGTCCTAATCCTAAGAATTCTAAGGAGAAATCGTTGCATTCTTTGGATGTTGTTAGAGCTTTGAAATATTATGTTGAAGCTACGAAATCTTTCTGTAAGACTTCTAGTCTATTTGTTATCTTTTCCGGTTCTAGGAAAGGCCAGAAAGCTTCTGCCATTTCTTTGGCATCTTGGTTGAAATCTTTAATTCATCTTGCCTATGTTGAGTCGGGTAAAATTCCGCCTCAGAGAATTACAGCTCATTCTACTAGGTCAGTATCTTCTTCCTGGGCGTTTAGGAATGAAGCTTCGGTTGACCAGATCTGCAAAGCAGCAACTTGGTCCTCTTTGCATACTTTTACTAAATTCTACCATTTTGATGTATTTTCTTCTTCTGAAGCAGTTTTTGGTAGAAAAGTTCTTCAGGCAGCGGTTTCAGTTTGAATCTTCTGCTTATGTTTTTTGTTAAACTTTATTTTGGGTGTGGATTATTTTCAGCAGGAATTGGCTGTCTTTATTTTATCCCTCCCTCTCTAGTGACTCTTGTGTGGAAAGATCCACATCTTGGGTAGTCATTATCCCATACGTCACTAGCTCATGGACTCTTGTTAATTACATGAAAGAAAACATAATTTATGTAAGAACTTACCTGATAAATTCATTTCTTTCATATTAACAAGAGTCCATGAGGCCCGCCCTTTTTTGTGGTGGTTATGATTTTTTTGTATAAAGCACAATTATTCCAATTCCTTATTTTATATGCTTCGCACTTTTTTTCTTATCACCCCACTTCTTGGCTATTCGTTAAACTGATTTGTGGGTGTGGTGAGGGGTGTATTTATAGGCATTTTAAGGTTTGGGAAACTTTGCCCCTCCTGGTAGGAATGTATATCCCATACGTCACTAGCTCATGGACTCTTGTTAATATGAAAGAAATGAATTTATCAGGTAAGTTCTTACATAAATTATGTTTTTCTATTACATATTGCAAGATGTCTCAACCTGACCCTGGATCGGAATCTACTTCTGGAAAGACGCTGCCTGATGCTGGATCTACCAAAGTTAAGTGCATCTGTTGTAAACTTTTGGTATCTGTTCCTCCGGCTGTAGTTTGTGATAACTGTCATGATAAACTTTCTAATGCAGATTGTGTTTCCATTAGTAATAATCCATTACCTATTGTTGTTCCTTCAACATCTAATGTTCAGGATGTCCCTGTTAATGTAAAAGAATTTGTTTCTAAATCTATTAGGAAGGCTCTGTCTGTTATTCCTCCTTCCAGTAAACGTAAAAGGTCTTTTAAAACCTCTCATATTTCAGATGAATTTTTAAGTGACCGCCATCATTCTGACTTATCTGTTTCTGATGAGGATCTATCTGGTTCAGAAGATTCTGCCTCAGATATTGACACTGATACATCTTCATATTTGTTTCAGATGGAGTTTATTCGTTCTTTACTTAAAGAAGTGTTAATTGCATTAGATATGGAGGAGTCTAGTCCTCTTGATACTAAATCTACTAAGCGTTTAAATTCGATTTTCAAACCTCATGTAGTTATTCTAGAAGTTTTTCCAGTTCCTGATGCTATTTCAAAAGTAATTTCTAGGGAATGGAATAGTCTGGGTACTTCATTTACTCCTTCTCAAAGGTTTAAGAAATTGTACCCTGTGCCATCTGATAGATTAGAGTTTTGGGACAAAATCCCTAAAGTTGATGGGGCTATCTCTACTCTTGCTAAACGTACTACTATTCCTACGGCGGATAGTACTTCCTTTAAGGATCCTTTAGATAGGAAGCTTGAATCCTTTCTAAGGAGAGCTTAATTATGTTCAGGTAATCTTCTTAGACCTGCTATTTCTTTGGCTGATGTTGCTGCAGCTTCCACTTTCTGGTTGGAGGCTTTAGCGCAACAAGTGTCAGACCATAATGCTTATAGCATTGTTAAACTTCTTCAACATGCTAATAACTTTATTTGTGATGCTATTTTTGATATCATTAGAATTGATGTCAGGTATATGTCTTTAGCTAGAAGAGCTTTATGGCTTAAATCTTGGAATGCAGATATGACTTCTAAGTCAACTTTACTTTCTCTTTCTTTCCAAGGTAATAAATTATTTGGTTCACAGTTGGATTCTATTATTTAAACTGTTACTGGGGGGAAAGGAACCTTTTTGCCTCAGGAAAAAAAATCTAAAGGTAAATACAGGGCTGCTAATCGTTTTCGTTCCTTTCGTCAGAATAAGGAACAGAAGCCTGACCCTTCCCCTAAAGGAACGGTTTCTGTTTGGAAACCTTCTCCAGTCTGGAATAAATCCAAGCCTTTTAGAAAGTCAAAACCAGCTCCCAAATCCGCATGAAGGTGCGGCCCTCATTCCAGCACAGCTGGTAGGGGGCAGGTTACGATTTTTCAAAGATGTTTGGATCAATTCGATTTACAGTCTTTGGATTCAGAACATTGTTTCTCAAGGGTACAGAATAGGTTTCAAGGTAAGACCGCCTGTGAGAAGATTTTTTCTCTCTCGCATTCCAGTAAATCCAGTGAAGGCTCAGGAATTTCTGAAATGTGTTTCAGATCTAGAGTTGGCTGGGGTAATTGTGCCAGTTCCAGTTCTGGAACGGGGTCTGGGGTTTTACTCAAATCTATTCATTGTACCAAAGAAGGAGAATTCCTTCAGACCAGTTCTGGATCTAAAAATATTGAATCGTTATGTAAGGATACCAACATTCAAAATGGTGACTATAAGGACTATTCTGCCTTTTGTTCTGTAAGGGCATTATATGTCCACAATAGATTTACAGGATGCATATCTTCATATTCCAATTCATCCAGATCACTATCAGTTCCTGAGATTCTTTTTTCTAGACAAGCATTACCAGTTTGTGGCTCTTCCGTTTGGCCTAGCAACAGCTCCAAGGATGTTTTCAAAGGTTCTCGGTGCCCTTCTCTCTGTAATCAGAGAACATGGTATTGCGGTATTTCCTTATTTGGACGATATCTTGGTACTTGCTCAGTCTTTACATTCTGCAGAATCTCATACGAATCAACTTGTGTCGTTTCTTCAAAGACATGGTTGGAGGATCAATTTACCAAAGAGTTCTTTGATTCCTCAGACAAAGGTAACCTTTTTGGGCTTTCAAATAGATTCAGTGTCCATGACTTTGTCTCTAACAGAAAAGAGACGTCTGAAGGTTTCGACAAGCTGAAACCAACTTCAGTCTCAATCGTTCCCTTCGGTAGCTTTTTTGCATGGAAATTCTAGGTCTCATGACTGCTGCATCGGACGCGATCCCCTTTGCTCGTTTTCACATGAGACCTCTTCAGCTTTGTATGCTGAACCAGTGGTGCAGGGATTATACGAAGATATCACAAATAATATCCTTAAATCCCAATGTTCGATCTTCTCTGACTTGGTAGTTGAATCACCATCGTCTAATTCAAGGGGCCTCTTTTGTTCGTCCAACCTGGACTGTAATCTCAGCAGATGCGAGTCTTTCAGGTTGGGGAGCTGTATGGGGATCTCTGACAGGGCAGGGGGTTTGGGAATCTCAGGAGGCGAGATTACCAATCAACATTTTGAAACTCCGTGCGATTTTCAGAGCTCTTCAGTTCTGGCCTCTTCTGAAGAGAGAATCATTTATTTGTTTTCAGACAGACAATGTCACAACCGTGGCATATGTCAATCATCAAGGTGGGACTCACAGTCCTCAAGCTATGAAAGAAGTATCTCGGATACTTGTATGGGCGGAATCTAGCTCCTGCCTAATTTCTGTGGTTCACATCCCAGGTGTAGACAATTGGGAAGCGGATTATCTCAGTCGCCAGACGTTACATCCGGGCAAATGGTCTCTTCACCCAGAAGTATTTCTTCAGATTGTTCAAATCTGGGGACTTCCAGAAATAGATCTGATGGCCTCTCATCTAAACAAGAAACTTCCTAGGTATCTGTCCAGATCCAGGGATCCTCAGGCGAAGCAGTGGACGCGTTGTCGCTTCTTTTGAATTATCATCCTGCCCATATCTTTCCGCCTCTAGTTCTTCTTCCAAGAGTGATTTCCAAAATTCTAATGGAACGTTCGTTTGTACTGCTGGTGGCTCCAGCATGGCCTCACAGGTTTTGGTATGCGGATCTCATTCGGATGGCCAGTTGCCAACCTTGGACACTTCCGTTAAGACCAGACCTTCTATCTCAAGGCCCATTTTTCCATCAGGATCTCAAATCATTAAAATTGAAGGTATGGAAATTGAACGCTTGATTCTTAGTCATAGAGGTTTCTCTGACTCAGTAATTAATACTATGTTACAGGCTCGTAAATCTGTGTCTAGGAAGATTTATTATCGAGTCTGTAAGACTTACATTTCTTGTTGTTCTTCTCATAAATTCTCCTGGCATTCTTTTAGAATTCCTAGAATTTTACAGTTTCTTCAGGATGGTTTGGATAAAGGTTTGTCTGCAAGTTCCTTGAAAGGACAAATCTCTGCTCTTTCTGTTCTTTTTCACAGAAAGATTGCTAATCTTCCTGATATTCATTGTTCAGGCTTTGGTTCGTATCAAACCTGTCATTAAGTCAATTCTCTCCTCCTTGGAGTCTTAATTTGGTTCTGAGGGCTTTACAGGCTCTTCCGTTTGAACCTATGCATTCTCTGGATATTAAATTACTTTCTTGGAAATTTTTGTTCCTTTTGGGCATCTCTTCTGCTAGAAGAGTTTCTGAGTTATCTGCTCTTTCTTGTGAATCTCCTTTTCTGATTTTTCATCAGGATAAGGCGGTGTTGCGGACTTCATTTTAATTTTTACCTAAGGTTGTTAATTCTAACAACATTAGTAGAGAAATTGTTGTCCCTTCATTATGTCCTAATCCTAAGAATTCTCTGGAGAGATCTTTACATTCTTTGGATGTAGTAAGAGCTTTGAAATATTATGTTGAAGCTACTAAAGATTTTAGAAAGACTTCTAGTCTATTTGTTATCTTTTCTGGTTCCAGGAAAGATCAAAAAGCTTCTGCCATTTCTTTGGCGTCTTGGTAAAAGTCTTTGATTCATCATGCTAATGTGGAGTCGGGTAAGTCCCCGCCTCAAAGGATTACGGCTCATTCTACTAGGTCAGTTTCTACTTCCTGGGCTTTTAGGAATGAAGCTTCTGTTGATCAGATTTGCAAAGCAGCAACTTGGTCTTCTTTGCATACTTTTACTAAATTCTACCATTTTGATGTTTTCTCTTCTTCTGAAGCAGTTTTTGGTAGAAAAGTACTTCAGGCAGCTGTTTCAGTTTGATTCTTCTGCTTATAATTTCAGTTTTTTTCATTATTAAGATTAAAACTTTTTAATTTGGGTTGTGGATTATTTTTTCAGCGGAATTGGCTGTCTTTATTTTATCCCTCCCTCTCTAGTGACTCTTGCGTGGAAGTTCCACATCTTGGGTATCTGCTATCCCATACGTCACTAGCTCATGGACTCTTGCTAATTACATGAAAGAAAACATTATTTATGTAAGAACTTACCTGATAAATTCATTTCTTTCATATTAGCAAGAGTCCATGAGACCCACCCTTTTTGTGGTGGTTATGATTTTTTTTTTGTATAAAGCACAATTTTTCTAATTCCTTATTTTTGATGCTTTCACTTCTTTCTTATCACCCCACTTCTTGGCTATTCGTTAAACTGAATTGTGGGTGTGGTGAGGGGTGTATTTATAGGCATTTTGAGGTTTGGGAAACTTTGCCCCTCCTGGTAGGAATGTATATCCCATACGTCACTAGCTCATGGACTCTTGCTAATATGAAAGAAATGAATTTATCAGGTAAGTTATTACATAAATTATGTTTTTATCTTTCACGTTTGTCTGTAGACCAGACAAAATGAGAGGCGTTCTTACGCTGTGTAGAAGACCTATATACCATGGGTGTAGTCTGCCCAGTTCCAAAACTAGAACAGGGGCAGGGGTTTTACTCAAATCTCTTTGTGGTTCCCAAAAAAGAGGGAACCTTAAGACCGATTTTAGATCTCAAATGTCTAAACAAATTCCTCAGAGTCCCATCGTTCAAGATGGAGACCATACGAACAAATTTTCCAATGATCCAGGAGGGTCAATATATGATCACCGTGGATTTGATGGATGCGTATCTTCACATTCCTATCCACAGAGATCATCACCAGTTTCTCAGGTTCGCCTTCCTGGACAAACATTACCAGTTTGGGGCCCTCCCTTTTCGGGTTGGCCACAGTTCCCAGAATCTTCACAAAGGTGCTAGGGTCCCTTCTGGCGGTTCTAAGGCCGCGGGGCATAGCAGTGGCGCACTATCTGGACAATATTTTTATTCAGGCGTCAACTTACCATCTAGCCAAATCTCACACGGACATCGTGTTGGCTTTTCTAAGAACTCGCGGTTGGAAGGTAAACATACAAAAGAGTTCACTAGTTCCACTGACAAGAGTTCCATTCCTAGGAACTCTGATAGACTCGGTAGACATGAAAATTTTTCTGACGGAGGTTAGAAAGTCAAAGATCCTAACTACTTGCCGAGCACTTCATTCCATTCCTCGGTCATCAGTGGCGCAGTGTATGGAGGTCATTGGGTTAATGGTAGCGGCAATGGACATAGTTCCGTTTGCTCGCTTACATCTCAGACCACTGCAGCTGTCCATGCTCAGACAGTGGAATGGGGATTATGCGGATTTATCTCCTCGGATAAATCTGGATCTAGAGACCAGAGACTCTCTTCTTTGGTGGTTGTCACAAGATCATCTGTCCCAGGGAATGTGCTTCAGCAGGCCAACATGGGTCATAGTGATGACGGACGCCAGCCTCTTGGGCTGGGGTGCAGTCTGGAATTCACTGAAGCCTCAGGGTGTTTGGACTCAGGAGGAGTCACTACTACCAATAAATATTCTGGAACTGAGAGCAATATTCAACGCACTTCAAGCGTGGCCTCAGTTGGCCTTGGCCAGATTCATAAGATTCCAGTCGGACAACATCACGACTGTAGCATATATCAATCATCAAGGGGGAACAAAGAGTTCTCTAGCGATGATAGAGGTTTCCAAGATAATTTGATGAGTAGAGACGCACTCTTGCCATCTATCAGCAATCTACATCCCAGGAGTGGAAAACTGGGAAGTGGATTTTCTAAGTTGTCAGACCTTTCATCCGGGGGAGTGGGAGCTCCATCCGGAAGTGTTTGCGACATTAATTCGTCAATGGGGCACACCGGAATTGGATCTGATGGCATCTTGTCAGAATGCCAAACTGGGATCCCCAAACTTGGGATCCCCAAGCAGTACTGATAGATGCTCTAGCAGTACCTTGGTCGTTCAACCTGGCTTATGTGTTTCCTCCCTTTCCCCTACTGCCTCGTCTGATTGCCAGAATCAAACAGGAGAGGGCTTCGCTAATCTTGATAGCACCTGCGTGGCCACGCAGGACCTGGTATGCAGATCTAGTGGAAATGTCATCTCTGCCACCATGGAAACTGCCACTGAGACAGGACCATCTCATTCAAGGTCCGTTCCAACATCCAAATCTAATTTCTCTGCCGCTGACTGCCTGGAGATTGAACGCTTGATTTTATCTAAGTGGGGATTCTCTGAGTCGGTTATTGATACTTTGATTCAGACTTGGAAGCAGGTCACTAGGAAAATTTACCATAAGATATGGCGTAAATATCTTTATTGGTGCGAATCTAAGGACTAATCATGGAATAGGGTTAGGATTCCTACGATTTTGTCCTTTCTCCAAGAAGGATTGAAGAAGGGATTATCGGCTAGTTCCTTAAAGGGACAAATTTCTGCTTTGTCAATCTTACTACACAAGCGTCTAGCGGATGTCCCAGACGTTCAGTCTTTTTGTCAGGCTTTAGTCAGAATCAAGCCTGTGTTTAAACCTGTTGCTCCGCCATGGAGTTTGAATTTAGTGCTAAATGTTCTTCAAGGGGTTCCGTTTGAACCTATGCATTCCATAGATATTAATCTTTTATCTTGGAAAGTTTTGTTTTTAGTTGCTATCTCTTCTGCTCGAAGAGTTTCTGAGCTTTCTGCATTACAATGCGACTCGCCTTATCTTATATTCCATTCTGATAAGGGGGTTTTGCCTACTAAGCCTGGATTCCTTCCTAAGGTTGTTTCTAATAAGAATATTAATCAGGAAATTGTTGTTCCTTCTCTATGTCCTAATCCTTCTTCTAAGAAGGAGCGTCTGTTACATAATCTGGACGTGGTTCGCGCCTTGAAGTTTTACTTACAAGCGACCAAGGATTTCTGTCAAACATCTTCTCTATTTGTTGTTTATTCTGGAAAGCGTAGGGGTCAAAAAGCTACGGCTACCTCTTTCTGTTTGGCTGAAAATCATCATCCGTTTGGCATACGAGACTGTTGGACAGCAGCCTCCTGAAAAGATTACAGCTCATTTTACTAGAGCGGTGGCTTGCACATGGGCTTTTAAAAACGATGCTTCTGTTGAACAGATTTGAAAGGCTGCGACTTGGTCCTCCCTTCATACCTTTTCCAAATGTTATAAATTTGATACTTTTGCTTCTTCTGAGGCTGTTTTGGGAGAAAAGTTCTTCAAGCAGTGGTGCCTTCTGTTTAGGTATCTGTCTTGTCCCTCCCGTTCATCCGTGTCCTGTAGCTTTTTTATTGTATCCCACAAGTAAGGATGAATCCGTGGACTCGTCGTATCTAGTAGAAGAAAAGGAAATTTATGCTTACCTGATAAATTGAAAACTTCAGTCACCTCTGCACCTTTTAGCTTTTCTTTTCTCTTCCTATACCTTCTGTCGAATGACTGGGGGAGGAGAGAAGGGAGGAGAGAAGGGAGGAGCTATATATACAGCTCTGCTGTGGTGCTCTTTGCCACTTCCTGTTAGCAGGAGGATAATATCCCACAAGTAAGGATGAATTGGTGGACTCGTCGTATCGTAAAATAAATCAATTTATCAGGTAAGCATAAATTTCCTTTTTGCTTAGTTTGAAATTAGATCACTGTCCAAAATGAGATCTGCCCCAGAGAATCCTCCTTTCTCAACAAAAATCTTACGGGATAACAAATATAAAATAGGGTTTCCTACCAGTCCAAATTTTGTCAATCAACCACTATACCTCACATTATCTGTTTTACCAAATTTAAATCTAATAAATGAAAAGTATCTTCACTAAATAGTTGGACACATAATAACTTGGATTATTCTAGACACAAAGAGGAAAGAAACAGTATTACCTTTTTGCATTTACAAGTTTCTACTCATTTTACAAAAATGCTTCTTGAATGCATTAGCAGTTTTTCTACTGCTTGCTGTCTTACTTGTGTCAAGGAGTTCTTAACGGAAGATGCAGGATATAAGTCTAAACGTGTTCATTTCTCCTGCCAGCTGTATTCTATTGTAGAAATGACTGCATTTGTAATAATCCAGATTATTATTTTGAATGAAATAATTATCTTGTATATTTTTCTTCATAGATACGTCCTTTTGTTGGATGCCTGGTTCAGTATTTGCCTCTTCTTTGGAAACAAAGTGAAGAACACAATATGCTAAGATGTGCAATCCTGACTACATTAATTCAACTCATTAAGGTAATAGACTATCTTTGCACTTATAATTACTAATAAAAATTTATTTGTAGTCACACCCAGAACTGGGGTTATTCAGCAATCTTAGATGCTAGCCAACTGCATTTGTGCTCCAATCAAAACTACTCAAGCGTAAAATTAGTAAATACTTGATATGTAATAAATGGACAGCGAATGAAGGAACAACGTGAAAGAGAAGAGACCAAAACAAATGAGTTATATATGCCTGTCAGGAATTTCTTACAACTGACACATCCAGATATACTGTACAGCTAACAGTAGTAGAAGTAATATTTTTATGATCACATTTCTTCCTCTTTTTAACATTTTTGCCAACTTAACAGACTTGTGTTGGGAAATTGAAGGGTAATTTCAGTGAAAGTAGCATGATCGTTGTCTCTGAATACAGTATTAAGTCACTGGGTTGTATATTCATGACTGACCACTGACCATTTTTCACACAGCTTAACCCTTGAAACACTAATATTGTCCTTCAAATGACTCCATGATGATAACCTAGGGCAAAATACCTATTAGTCAGCCATAAGTGTCAGTTGCTGCTGTTCAGTGACTTCAGCCTGGAATGTGGTCATGCTCTTTGTCACCATACTTTCTATTCTATGTATAATATGATACATATGTATGAGTTGGGTTACACAATGACACTAATTCATGGTAAAATAAATACAGATACATAAAACCTACTAAACAAAAAACTTTAATATCAAAGAAGAAACAGCTTATGAGACGTCTTGAAGTTGGTAGGTGGGGGGCAGAGTTTGATTGGAGATGGTGGTTCAGGGAATATTTTAAAATAAATGAGGATATGTAGTTGGGTGTGATATTGTTGAAAATGTTATATGTAGTGTTCATATGTTGAACTGGATTATAAAACATATGGGGAGCCAGCATAGGAATTGGCAGAACGGGACATCTGATCTAGATCGTTAACCTAGTTGAGGTTGTGATAGTCAGTATGAAACGAGTGAGTGGATTATTAATTTGGTGATGTCTTGAGTAAGGAAAGGGTGAACTCTTGAGATGTTGCGCAGATGCACACAGCAAGTCCGATGTGATTCAAAAGATAGGAGAACTGTGTTTTGAGTAAATAGCCTCTTACAGTAAGAGAGTACATGACTAAGAGCCTATTGCAGGCTTGAAACGTTGTCTCTCTGTTTTTTGGACCCAACGCATGAAAATAAAAGTCTTTTAAAGAATTTTGCTGGTGGCTGGATTGTCTCTACATATACATATTCATAATCCACACAGCATCTATGAATTTTGTAAAAACCCTTTCAATCCAAAGGGGAGGAGAGTCTACGGCTTCATTCATTCCTTGTGGAAATGAAGTACCTGGCCACCAGGAGGAGGCAAAGACACCCCAGCCAAAGGCTTAAATACCTCCCCCACTCCCCTCATCCCCCAGTCATTTTTTGCCTTTCATCACAGGAAGTGGCAGAGAGGTGCCAGAAAATCGGAGGTCTCTTATGAGGACAGGAGTTTAAGTAGCCCTTCAAGCTTCTCGGTTGAGGGCCTGGGTGAACGTTAGAGTCCGGAGATGCAGATGGAGCTTCCCTTTGCGACACCATCCCAACTCATATTAACAGCTCCTACAGCAATCGGCGTTGACGAGTTTCACAGATTACGTTCTTCTCTCAAGTCCATGTCAGGAGCGCAGCTATCACCTGTCACACTTGAAGGGCCCTGTTCCACGGCATAGATTCTGATAAGATTGTTTCATATTTTATATCATGGCAACGCAGAAGACAGGGCCACAGTGTGGCACATTTTATCTTTATAGAATCATGGGTTAATATTCCTTTAAGGGGATTATTGAACAGGGGGGTATGTACATGATATGTTTATTGTGTGAGTGCTGTGTTATGTGCAAGGATGCGGCTCTGGCATTTTTTGTGGAACTGACAGGTTCTCTTCCTGGAGTTTTTGTGCAGTCTTTTTTTGGCGAGTTTTCTCTTCGGCAGGGGTGATCCTGTCGAGTCATCCTGTGACCAGGTGGGGCCTCTTCACTTCCGGTCTGATCTGCGACGGAGGAGACAAAGCGGCTTCTGCAATCCGGGTCATAGGAGGTGGTGAGTGCCCCAGCCATTGGTATTTATAAGGGTGCCTGTCTTTTATCTTTTTTCTAAAAGCTATAGAGGATTCTGACGCGTTAGAGGGTACTCCCTCTTTGACTAATTCTTAAACCTGTGTTTATTGTGAGGTTTTGGTAGACCAGCCTGCGCAACTGTGTTCCACATGCCTTGAGAAGGCTACGACTTACAAACATAAGAGAATGTCTAGCACTACTGAGCCGTCCACCTCTGAGGGGTCACTGTCCCGTGAGGTGCGTTCCCTAATGGCATCTCCTATCCCACATGCAGCGCCCCAGGGTCCGGGGCTGTTACTCCTTCAGGGGAGATTGCTTGGCCGCCTGATTTTGCGGATCAACTTGAAACAGCAGTCGCTAAGGTGATCCATGCTTTACCGTGTTCTGCTAAGCGCAAGCGCAAGCGTATAGCTTTTCATAGTGGCCCGTCCCAGCATTTGTCTATGTCGGACGCCCCGGAGGGTTGGAACGATGACAATGCCCATTCCAACGCATCGGAAGGGGCCCTTTCGGGGTTGGAGTCTGTGTCATCTAAACCTCTGGTGGAGGAGGAGCCCGGTTTTAGATTTAAGATGGAGAACTTGCGTTTCTTACTAAAACAAGTACTGGCTACTTTGGAGGTTCCGGAAACGATGCTTCCAGAAGAGCCCTCCATTCCTAAATTAGATAAGGTCTACGAGGACAGCTGGAGTTGTGGGGGACCATTCCCAAGGTGGATGGGGCCATCTTCACGCTTGCTAAGCGTACGACGATTCCTTTAGAGGATAGTTCTTCGTTCAAGGAGCCTATGGATAAAAAGTTGGAAAATTTTTTTCAAAAGATGTTTCAACACACGGGGTTTGTTTTTCAACCGGCAGCGGCGGTTGCTGGGGCTGTGTCATATTGGTGCGACGCCTTATTTGATATGATTGAGGGCAAGCCCTCTTTCTAGGAGGTGCAGGAGAAAATTAAGGCCCTAAAGGTGGCCAATTACTTAATTTGTGATGCTAATATGCAAATTATTCGCCTGAATGCTAAGGTATCAGGTTTTTCGGTTCTAGTGCTCTGTGGCTAAAATCGTGGTCTGCGGAAATGACCTCTAAGATGAGGCTGCTGTCTTTTGCCTTTTAAGGGCAAGATCCTGTTCGGTCCAGGTCTGGACTCTATCATATCCACGGTTACAGGAGGCAAGGGTACCTTCCTTCCCCAGGATAAGAAAGCGAAACCTAAGGGTTCAAATTTCCGTCCCTTTCGTGGGGATAAGGCGCAAGACCAACAGCCCTCAGCGAAACCAACCAAAGGGTTCCTGGAAGCCTGCCCAAGTCTGGAACAAGTCTAAGCAGAACAAGAAGCCCGCCAAGACTAAGTCTGCATGAAGGGGCGGCCCCCGACTGGTCTGCGGACCGAGTGGGTAGCAGATTGTCTCTATTTTTAGATGACTGGTTGCAGGATGTCCAGGACCCCTGAGTTCTGGAGGTAGTCTCCCAGGGTTACACGATAGGGTTCAAGTCCTCTCCGCCCAGGGGTAGATTCCTTCTGTCAAACCTGTCTTTAAGGCCGGAAAAAAGAGAGGCCTTTCTGGGTTGTGTGCGGGGTCTCTCAGCTCTAGGGGTTATTGTACCAGTACCCCATGCAGAAAGGGATCTAGGGTATTACTCCAATTTGTTCGTGGAAAGAGGGCACGTTCCGCCCGATTCAGGACCTTTAAATGTTTAAACAAGTTCCTGTCCGTTCCATCATTCAAAATGGAAACAATCAAATCCATTCTGCCCCTAGTTCAAGAGGAACTGCTCCAGCTTCCAAATCACAGTGACCATTACAGGTTCCTCAGGTTTGCTTTTCTGATTCAGCATTTCCAGTTCGTGGCTCTCCCCTTCGGTCTGGCGACGGCCCTAAGAGTTTTTACAAAGGTCCTGGGGGCCCTTCTAGCAGTAGCCAGATCCCAGGGCATTGCGGTGGCGCCCTACCTGGACGACATCCTGGTTCAGACACCGTCATTCCATCTGGCAGAGGCCCACACCAGAGTCCTGCTGCAGTTACTTCAATCTCACTGTTGGAAGGTCAACCTCGAGAAGAGTTCTCTGATTCCCAGTACCAGGGTGGAGTTCTTGGCCATGATCATAGACTCCGTGTCAATGAAGATCTTTCTCATGGACAAGCAACGCACAAAGATGGTGTCTACCTCTCTTGCCCTTCAGTCTACAGTGAGACCATCTTAGCTCATGCTTAGTGCATGGAAATGATTGGGCTCATGGTCTCCAGCATGGACATCATTCCATTCACCAGGTTTCATCTCAGACCTTTTCAATTGTGTGTGTTGAGACAGTGGAACGGTGATCATTCCGATCTGTCACAGCTGATATCCATGGATGCGCGGACTCAGATTTCCCTCTCCTGGTGGATCCGCCCGGATCACCTGTCCATGGGGATGCGAGTCTGACTGGATGGGGAGCTGTTTGGGGTGCCAGGATGGCCCAGGGGAAGTGGTCTCGCTTCAAGTCTCTAATTCCAATAAATATTCTGGAGCTTCGAGCGATCTACAATGCTCTGAGGGCGTGGCCTCGCCTTTATCAGGTTCCAGATGGACAATATTACCTCAGTGGCTTACATCAACCAACGAGAAGCTCCCTGGCAACGATGGAGGTGTCTCGGATCCTGGATTGGGCGGAGGCCCACAACTGTTAGCTCTCTGCGATTCACATCCTGGGTGTGGATAACTAAGAAGCGGATTTTCTCAGCAGGCAGACTTTTCATCCGGGGGAATGGTCTCTTCACCCCAAAGTGTTTGTGGAGATCTGTCGCAGTTGGGGGACACGGGAGATCGATCTCATTGCCTCAAGGTTGAATTGCAAGCTTCCCCGATACGGATTGAGTTCAAGGGACCCCCAGGCGGAGCTGATAAACGCAATAGCGATGCCTTAGGAATTTGGTCTAGTATACATATTTCCTCTGTTACCGCTTTTTCCTCGTGTAGTGGCTCGTATAAAATGGGAGAGAGTGTCCTCCATTGTGATTGCTCCCTCATGGCCAAGGAGGACGTGGTTTGCGGATGTGATGGGGATGTCATGCTCTCCGCCGTGGAGGTTACCCTGTCGCAGAGAACTGCTAGAGCAGGGTCCTTTTCAACATCAAAATCTAGATTCTCTGAGGCTGACTGCGTGGAGATTAAACACTTAGTCTTGGCAAAAATCGTTTTTTCTGAGAATGTGATTGACACTCTAGTTCAGATAAGAAAGACGGTCACTCAACGCATCTATCATAAGGTGTGGAGGACTTGTCCTGGTGTGAGAGTAATGGCTACCCTTGGCACAGGGTGACAGGATCCAGGATTTTGTCCTTTCTCCAAGAGGGTTTGGAGAAGGGTCTTGCCGCTAGTTCCCTAAAAGGACAAATTTCGGCTTTATTTATTTTGTTGAATAGGAAATTTGCAGATCTTCCTGACATCCAATCTTTTGTTCAGGCTCTGTCTCAAATCAGACCTGTTTTTAGGCAGGCTGCTCCACCTTGGAGTTTAAACTTGGTTCTTAAGGTCTGGAGGGTTCTGTTTGAGCCTTTGCATTCTCTTGATATAAAGGATCTTTCTTGGAAGGTTCTCTTTCTGTTGGCCATTGCATCGGCACGCAGAGTCTCTGAGCTGGCGGCCTTACAATATGAGCCCCCTTATCTGGTGTTTCATGCGGATAAGGCTGTTCTTTGCATGGGCTTGGGGTTTCTCCCCAAGGTGGTGTCTAACCGTAATATCAATAAGGAGATAGTTGTTCCTTCTTTATGTCCTAACCCTTCTTTTCCTAAGGAGAGGTTACTTCATAATCTGGATGTGGTTTGTGCTTTGAAATTCTATCTTATGGCCACGAAGGATTTCAGACAATCTAAATCTCTTTTTGTTGTATATTCAGGGAAGCGCAGGGGTCAGAGGGCTTCTGCTGCTACTTGGTCTTTTTGGCTGAGGAGCTTGATCCGCTTGGGCTATGAGACAGCGGGACATAAGTCTCCTCAGAGGATTACGGCTCATTCCACTAGAGTGGTAGCTTCATCCTGGGCTTTCAAAAATGAGGCTTCTATGAAGCAGATTTAAAAGGCGGCTACGTGGTCCTCCTTGCATACCTTCACTAAGTTTTACAAATTTTATGTTTTTGCTTCTGCAGAAGCTGTTTTTGGGAGAAATGTTCTACAGGCTGTGGTGCCCTCAAATTAAGGGTCCGCCTTTTACCCTCCCGGTTTCATTCAGTGTCCTCTAGAAGCTTGGATATATGTTTCCACAAGTAATGAATGAAGTGGACACTCCTTCCTTTTAGATGGAAAACATAAATTATGCTTACCTGATGATAATTTTATTTCCATCGTGAGGAGAAGAGTCCACGGCCCCTGCCCGTATCACCGATGGTCGGACCCAAATTTAGTATTTTCTTCTGGCACCATTTATACCCTGATATTTCTCCTACTGTTCCTTGTTCCCTCAGCAGAATGACTGGGGGATGAGGGGAGGTATTTAAGCCTTTGGCTTAGGTGTCTTTGCCTCTTCCTGATGGCCAGGTTCTTAATTCCCACAAGTAATGAATGAGGCCGTGGACTCTCCTCCACACGATGGAAATAAAATTATCAGGTAAGCATAATTTATGTTTTGAAGCTTTGTACTGTATATAATACCTAATATGTGCAGTCAAAGAAAAACTTATGAAGTTGTACAAATTAATTGATATCATTTACATTAAAGGGATTTGAAACAATGTAGTAAAAAAATATGTAAGTAACATCAAATTAAACTTTCTTTCCTAAGATATGGAGGTCCACAACGTCATTCAATTACTAGTGGGAATATCACTCCTGGCCAGCAGGAGGAGGCAAAGAGCACCACAGCAAAGCTGTTAAATGTCACTCCCCTACCCATAATTCCCAGGCTTTCTCTTTGCCTTTGTTAATGGAGGAGATGAAGTTTTGGTTTCTGAAGCCTTTTTTGGGTACTTTTCCCTACAAGCAAGGATTTGGGTTTAGCTGAGTCCACGTCAATCTCTTCAGTAGAGTAGTGGTGGCTTTTAAGCAGTTAGGAAGTTGTGAGGGGGTCCTTACTTTGTTTCCTAACATATTGTTGCCCTAGTCATAGAAAGCCAGAGTAGGTTACTCTACTGTTTTTTTTCTACAGGTCTCTGTAAGAAGTTTGTGTCCTGTCATGCCTTGTGAGCTGTCTTCCTGGGGGACATCTAGACTTCAGGTAAGTGCATTTTTGTCTTTTAGGTACTGGAGACTTGCACTTCAGAAGGGTATTACAACTGCAGTATTATTGGGACATTTAAAGATAATTCATTATTCAGGATTTAATTAAGCAGGGTGCAGGCACTGATGTAGGAGACTAGGGGTTAATTTTCCCTCTAAGTGTGGGATATTTTCCCCCTGTGGCTTGATATGCTTAATGCCTTTTGAAAACTGGGCATATAAACTTTTATTGGGACTTAGTATGTGAGGGACTTGTGACTGTACTATTGTGCATTTAAACGGGTGTCAGTTTTATTCAGTCAGTTTCCTTTCTGGACCGTAATTTAACTCCGTTCTTATGGCAGTGGTAGGGAACGCACGCTTTTAGTAACTGTGCAGTTTCCCTTCTCTGCTGGTCATGTGACTTCCCGCTCTCTATAGAATTGGAGCCGCGTCAATTCTCCTGTGTCAGTACGATCGATGAAGGAGGCTCTTGTTCAGCTAACATTGCTTTATTTGCTAGTTACTGTAGGGCACCTCAGAAGTCCAAGACTTATTTGCCTTTATTTTTAAGAGTCTAATTTACCGTATATAACGCTTTGTGGGGTAAAGGTGTTTTTTGTTAAAGTGACAGTAGTCATTTTATAATTCATAGTCATTCCATTTATTGTGGGAATTTTTACTTTTTAGTGAAATCATGGATCAGGAAGATGTTTCTCTGGACAGATGCTTACTATGTTTGGAAGCACAAATTGTTTTGCCTATGCAATTCTGTGCTGCATGTTTAACTAGAACTATAGAGTGTAAAAATAAGATTTTGCCCGCTGAGCCAAATGTGTCTCTCAGGATGATGCTGTTCAGGCAATGACACAGCTTTCTCCTCAAACGTCCCAAGCCTCAATGGTATCACATACAGTGCCCTGCAGTTCCTCTCAGCCTCCTCGAGGAGTTTATTTGCCTGTAGATTTTGCTGCACAGGTATCTTCTGGGGTATCTGCGGCATTATCTGCTTTTCCTATACTGGGAAAACGCAAGAGGAAATTTATACATTCAGATAGTAAGCCTCTGAGGGTGGAATCTCAGATTCGGACAATATAATTCCTTCACCTGATACTGAAGAAGTAAACTTCAGATTTAAGCTTGAACACCTTTTTGTACTGTTACAGTAGGTATTGGCTACTTTGGACAACTCTGACTCTTTTGTCGTCGTCATACCTAAAAAATCTAGTAAACTTAATGAATACTATGATGTTCTTTCCTCTGTGGAAGTGTATTCTGTTCCAGACCGTGTGACGGAGATTATTTTACAGGAATGGGAGAAGCTAGGGATACCTTTCTCCCCGTCTCCCGTTTTTAAAAAGATGTTTCCTGTTGCTGACTCCATTAAAGATTCATGGTGCACGGTGCCTAAAGTAGAAGGGGCTATTAGAACTACGGTCCCTATAGAGGATAGCTGCTCCTTTAAGGATCCCATGGACAAGAAGCTGGAGGCTTATTTGAAAAAGATGTATGTTCATCAGGGTCTTCAGTGGCAACCTGCAGTGTGTATTGCCACAGTAGCAAGTTCTGCATCTTATTGGTGAGATGCCTTGTCTGAATCAATTTTAGTAGAGACTCCGTTAGAGGAGATCCTAGATATTATTAAGGCTCTCAAACTAGCCAATTCCTTTATTTCTGATGCTAACATGCAAATTATTAGACTGGGAGCCAAGATGTCTGGGTTCACTGTCTTAGCCCGCAGGGCTTTGTGGCTAAAATCTTGGTCAGCTGATGTTACCTCCAAGTCCATGCTTCTTGCGCTTTCTTACAAGGGTAAAACCTTGTTTGGACCTGGTCTGGCAGAAATCATTTCTGATATTATGGGTGGAAAAGGGTCTTTTGTACCACAAGGTAAGAAGAACAGACCAAAAGGGCGTCAAAGTAATTTTCGTTCCTTTTGTAACTTCAAAGGTCAAAATGTCTGGTTTTGCTGTACTAGTGTGCAGTTTTGCTGTCCTGGTCTGTGGATGTTTCATCAAAGTCCAAGCTTTTGGCTATCCCCTACAAGGGTAAGAACTTGTTTAGACCTGGCTTGGCTGAAATAATTTCAGATATTACAGGTGGAAAGGAATCCTTTCTTCCACAGGATAAGAGGAGTAAGCAGAAAGGAAGTCAGAGTGATTTTCGTTCCTTTTGAAACTTCAGAGGTAAACCTTCAACTCCCTCTTCCAAACAGGAGCAGCCCAAGTCCTCTTGGAAGCTCAATCAGTCTTGGATCAAGGGGAAGCAATAAAAGAAACCCTCAGCTGAGTCTAAGTCAGCATGAAGGGTCGACCCCCTGTCCGGGATCAGATCAAATGGGGGGCAGACTTTCCCTGTTTTGGCAAGCATGGATGTCCCAGATCCTTGGGCTGTGGACAAAGTATCTCAGGGTTAGAATTCAAAACTTTTCCTAACAGGGGCAGATTCCATCTCTCAAGATTATCTGCAGACCAGGTAAAAAGTGATACATTCTTGAACTGCATTCAGGACCTTTCCTCCTTGGGAGTAATTGTTCTAGTTCCAGTAAGGGGAATAGGGTCTAGGATTCTATTTAAATCTGTTCGTGGTTCCCAAAAAAGAGGGAACTTTTTGACCCATTTTAGACCTAAAGTATCTCAACAAATTTCTCAGGGTACCATCCTTTAAAATGGAAACCATTCATTTCATTCTTCCATTGGTCCAGGAGGGTCAGTTCATGATGACCATAGAACTGAAGGATGTGTATCTTCATGTTCCCATCCACAGGGGTCATCAAAAGTTCCTGAGATTTGCCTTTCTAGACAAACACTTTCAGTTTGTGGCTCTTGCGTTTGGCCTTGCCACAGCTCCCAAAATGTTCTCAAAGGTTCTGGATGCTCTCTTGGCAGTGATCAGGTCTCGGGGAATTGCAGTGGCACCTTACTTGGACGACATATTGGTTCAGGAGCCATCTTTTCAACAAGCAAACTCTCATACAGAGATCTTGTTGTCTTTTCTACGTTCCCACGGATGGAAAGGGAATCTGGAGAAGAGTTCCCTTGTTCCAGCTACAAGGGTGGTTTTCTTAGGGACCATAATAAATTCCCTATCTATGAAATTTTTTCTGATGAAGGTCAGCAAATCCAAGATTCTCTCCTCCTCACTCTCTCTACAGTCTACTGTTCGGCCATCAGTGGATCAATGCATGAAGGTAATTGGTCTGATGGTCGCTTTCATGGACATTATTCCTTTGCTTGATTCCATTTGAGAGCTCTGCAATTATGCATGCTCAGACAATGGAATGGAGACCAGTCGACAAGAGACTCTCTCCCGTGGTGGCTTTCTCAGGACCATCTGTCTCAGGCACATGCTTCCGGAGACCTTCCTGGGTGATTGTGACCACGTATGCCAGCCTGCTAGGCAAGCGAGCAGTCTGGGACTTGTTAATGGCGCAGGGACTCGGGAGAAGTCTGCTCTCCCCATTAACATCTTGGTGTTGAGAGCGATTTACAATTCTCTGATGGCTTTGCCTCAATTGTCTTTAGCCTGGTTTATCAGGTTCCAATCTGAGAACGTCCACTTCAGTTCCATACATCAACCACCAGGGAGAAACTCAGAGTTCCTTAGCCATGATGGAGGTGGTACGGATTATTCAGTGGGCTGAAGCTCACAATTGTTGTCTATCTGCCATCCACATTCCAGGAGTGGACAACTGGTAAGCGGATTTCCTGAGCAGACAGACTTTTCATCCCGGGGAGTGGGCTCTCCATCCAGAGGTGTTCTCCAGTTTAACCCTCATATGGGGGGTGCCAGAGTTGGATCTGATGGTGTCTCGACAGAACGCCAAGCTTCCACGGTACGGTTCAAGGTCGAGACCCTCAGGCCACTCTGATAGATGCTCTGGCGGTTCCTTGAAATTTTGATCTAGCATATCTGTTTCCTCCATTTGCGCTCCATCCACGAGTCATTGCTCGTATCAAACTGGAAAGAGCGTCAGTAATTCTTATAGCTCCTGCATGGCCTCGCAGGATCTGGTATGCAGACTTAGTGAAGATGTCTTTTCTTCCACCTTGGACAATTCCTCTGAGAAAGGACCTTCTAACTCAGGGTCCATTCCTCCATCCAAATCTCGTTTTTCTGAAGCGGACTGCTTGGAGATTGAACGCTTAGTTCTGTCTAAGCGTGGGTTTTCTAAGTTGATCATTAAGACCATGCTACAGGCTCGCAAGCCTATTACGTGGCGTAAATACCTTTATTGGTGTGAATCCAAAGGCAACTCTTGGAGTAGGGTCAGGATTCCTAGGATTCTCCAGGAAGGTCTGGAGAAAGGGTTGTCAGTCACTTCTCTGAAAGGTCAGATTTCTGCATTATCTATTATTTTACATAAGCGTCTGGAAGATGTGCCAGATGTTCAATCTTTTTGTCAGGCCCTGGTCTGAATCAGGCCTGTGTTTTAACCTGTTGCTCCTCCTTGGAGCCTTAACCTTGTTCTTAAAGTTTTGCAGCAGGCTCCGTTTGAGCCTATGCATTCTATAGATATTAAGTTGTTATCTTGGTTTTGTTTCTTATTGCTATCACTTCTGCTCAGAGAGTTTCGGAACTCTCGGCTTTGCAGTGTGATTCACCTTACCTTATCTTTCATGCAGATAAGGCGGTTCTTCGTACTAAATTGTTTTTTTTTTCTGAAAGTGATTTCGGATAGAAATATTAATCAGGAAATTGTTGTTCCTTTTCTCTGTCCTAATCCTTCTTCTCATAAGGAACGACTGTTGCAAAACTTGTGAGGTGCATGCTCTAAAATTCTACCTTCATGCGACTAAGGATTTTCGCCAGTCTTTTGGCCCTGCTTGTTTGTTTCTCTGGAAAGCGTAAGGGACAGAAGGCTACTGCTACTTCTCTTTCCCTCTGGTTGAGAAGTATAATTTTGTTTTGCTTATGAGACTGCTGGTCAGCAGCCTCCTGAGAGAATTACAGCTCATTTCACTAGGGCTGTCTCCTCTTCTTGGGCTTTCAAAAATGAAGCTTCTGTGGAATTTGATACTTTTGCCTCGGCTGAGGCCTCTTTTGTGAGAAAGGTTCTTGAAGCGGTGGTGCCTTCTGTTTAGGTCTGCCTGTCTTGTTCTCCCTTCCTATTCATTCTGTGTACTCTAGCTTGGGTATTGGTTCCCACTAGTAATTGGAATGACGTTGTGGACTCTCTATATCTTAGGAAAGAAAACTAAATTTATGCTTACCTGATACCTTTCTTTCTTTCTGGCTATGGAGAGTCCACGACCCCACCCTTAATTAAGAAAGTTATTTTTGACTGAACCTCAGGCACCTCGGGCACCTTGACACCTTTGTGTTATTCATTTTTCGATTTCCCTTTGGTCGAATGATTGTGGATTATGGGTAGGGGATTAACATTTAACAGCTTTGCTGTGGTGCTCATTGCCGCCTCCTGCTGGCCAGGAGTGATATCCCAACTAGCAATTGGAATGACGTCATGGACTCTGTGCACGTGTTTAAAGACATGTGCACACTCCTGAGCTCTTATGAGCCTACCTAGTTTTACTCTTTAATAAAAGATACAAAGAAAACAAAGCAAATTTGATAACAGAAGTAAATTGGAAAGTTGCTTAGAATTGATGCTCTATCTGAATCTTGAAAGTAAAATTTTGTCTTTACTGTCCCTTTAAATCAAAATAAAGAGAAAAAGAAACAGATTATGCAAACAGAATAACAGCAAACAATTTACTTGGGTTCTTGAGCACTTAGAAGTTCTGAATGCCTTTAGGGAGATACATTTTTTTATCTTATGTTGCATTCTACCTCTTCTGAGCATGGGCAAAACAGACTTAGTGTGTCTTTTGCATTCACAAACCACTAATCCTGCTCAAAAAAATGTATGACCGCAAGCTAAGGTAAGTCTTCCTGTAGAGATCCCAACCCCTTTGTAGGGCTGTGACAGAAAGTAATGGACACTGCACACACTAAGTTAAATATAAATAACCGTTAATAACCTTTTAAAATGCATAATACATATTGCAATGGTTTCTATTAAGTATAACCCCCTTGCTTAGTGCTTTTTGTTTTACAACCATGAAACCATGTCCATATCCCTTTAAATAATGTGATTATTCAGCTTGAATGTCCAGTCTGTTCTTGTAAGAGAGAGCAACATTTCAGTATTCTTAGCATTTTCTGCATTTTCCATTACAATTGCTGAAAATATATGCAGTGCAAGGCAAACTTAATCAAGCTATATACTTATCCAGTGGATACTATTAGCACCCCAGTGTGACTATTCTATCAAATCTTGTGAAATGTATCAACAGGGAATCCAATACCACAGGCTGTAAAGATAAGACTGCCAGGTAATCAAATCATATTGTTTGTTCACCGGCTCAAAACCTTGTAGCAAAAGCACAGCATTAACCAGAATTAGCCATCCCATATTATGCAGTTATCTTGTACAGAGTGCTGTGGAGGATGTCTAGCCCTAAAAGGCCAAGGAGAGTGTATACAAGCAGGCCGGTTTTTACCTTATTCTTAGATAAATCAGCTCTCTCTTGGTTCAGTCCTGGAAAATTGCTCTTTTGTCCTGTATTCAAAAAAGCAACTAGTCCTCCTTTTCTCAAGCTGCAATATATCTGCCTTATCACCCCCTTCTTTTTAAAGATAGTAAATAATGAATGATCATTGTTGGTTATATGTTGTATTATGTTCTCCATTGCTCTCTAATTGGTTGTTCAAAATGCCCTTTCTCCAAAGTCAAGCAGAGAGTAAATAAACTTATGTTGACAGATCTATGACATTACTACCAAAAAAAATCTGTCTGCTTAGTTTATAACCAGGCTGCTATCGATATCCCAGTTGTAAAACCTTCATCAGTCTTATTTCTAGCAAATATGTTTCTCACTCACATTAAATAAATACGCTACTAATAAAGCACCCCATAACTTGGATAATAGAATATGTCCCAAATTTTATGCTGAACGTTTTTCTGGATTATTGTGTGTAGCTAAAATGTTCCCACGTGTTTTAAACAATTGCTTTGCCGTTGTAAATGTTACAGGTTTGCGTTTATGTTTACATAATGTTAATTGGTACCAATAATGAAATGCAAACCTTTGTCATTTACTCCTTATGATACATCTGTAACTTGTTGTATGCTGATACTGAGCATACTATGTTGTTACTGTGTGCTTGGATGAACCATTGACAATACAGTTCAGAGGGACAGTCTAGTCCAAAACAAACTTTCATGATTCAAATAGGGCATATAATTTTAAACAACTTTCCAATTTACTTCTATCACCAATGTTGCTTTGTTCTCTTGGTACTTTTAGTTGAAAGCTAAATCTAGTAAGTACATATGCTAATTTCTAAGCCCTTGAAGGCCGCCTCTTAGATCAGGTCATTTTGACAGTTTTTCACGACTAGAGAGTGAAAGGCCTCCTGAAAACATCTGGTAACATCTTCCTACTACAAGCATGGTTGATACATATACCCCACCTATACCTGATTATGACATTATTTTGACTGAAAAAATAGGTTTATCCGTTGTAACTGCCATGCACTTTTAATGTAATCAACATTTTTGATTTGTGATTTTTTATTTTTTAAACCAGGGTTTAGGAGAAGAGAGCAACAATTTGTATGATTTCTTACTTCCTATAATTCAGCTGAGCACAGATGTTTCTCAACCACCACATATTTATCTTTTAGAAGACGGCCTTGAATTATGGTAAGACTTTCTTGACACAATGATAAAAACTAATCAGAAATGTCCCTTTTAATATTTTTGCACTTCACCTTTTTCATCCTTTTGTGCACAAGCTTATCATCTCTTGGTAATCTTTGCAGTTTTGTATACACTGCATGGTATTGCACGTTTCACCCTGTCAAATATTTCACACAGCTATCAGCCCACTCTAAAACATATTTTTATGAAAGGCATTTGCATACTTTACATTCCCACTTTTAAAATGTTGGCACAGATAGACGGCAAGAAGAGAATCCATGCCACTCTCATATGTACTCTGCTCCCAGAAAAACAACAACTTTCCTATCACACAATGTACATGAATGTACATTTGTATCACATTTGTAAGGGGGAAAATGGAATTTCAACATCATGATTATGGGCATTTTATCGAGGGGGTCAACGCAGTGTTTACCATGCTGTACGTATTGGAATCTCAGATCAGTATTGCACCTCCCTACCCTCTAAATTCTGCAGTTGCTACAGTTACAACATTGCACTACTGGCAGCTAGCTGAACACATCTAGTTAGCCAATCACAAGAGACAAATGTGTGCAGGCACCAATCAGCAGCTATCTCTCACTAGTGTAGGATATGTGCATATTATTTTTCAACAAGGGATACCAAGAGAACAAAGCACATTTGAAAATAGAAGTGATTTTAAAAGTGCCTTAAAATGACCTGCTCTACCTCTATCATGGAAGTTTAATATTGACTTTTCCTATCCCTTTAAACAATTGGTTGTTATCCCACGATACCCTTCAACCTCTCCTCATATGCAGCACACAGAGTACCCACTCAAATTACTTATCCAAAACATATAACGTATTCTTGTCTTTTTTGTATGGTCCACAGTATATGAGCATTTCCAGATAGCTTACTAATCCATTAGTCATTAGATCTGTTTATGTGTTTCTTTACACACACACACAGTTAAGGAATCTAACCACTCATCAGTCAATGTGCACAACCATGCATCACCTGTTAGTTTCAGTCTCAATGATATTTTCATGGAAATGTCTCAATATGGGAATTATTAGAAATACATCTCATGGCAAGCAAATAAATGTAACCTATTTATTGTACCAAATTTTCATTGTTTTCTTTGTGTATGCGGTTATTAAAGTGACAGTGTACCGTAAAATTGGGTTTCCCTTAATGTGTTTCCAAAGACTTGTCATACCAGCAACAGAGTATAAAATGTATGATAAATTGATAATTTAATTAATTAGTTAATTTTACATATGAAATAGCTGGATTTATTCTTTAACACCATGATCCATTAATATGGGTTAAGCTTGCAGGAAAATCAGCTCTCCTCATTTTATCACTGTATATATACACACATGCTTCCTTGTCTTATCTCTGTCTGCATACCACAGCCCAGTACTGAGTGCCCAATTCTATAAATCTCTCTGGGCTTGTGAGAATCTATAAGACATCTCTCCAGTATAATGAAGCCCTCGTCCTAATTTTATAAAGACAGTTTTTACGTTAAGAACAGCGAGTCTTGCAAAGGGGGTGTTCCCTGCTTTTAACTATATGAAGGTGATGTATACATTACAATAAGACTCACACAAAAAAATATATTTTTATTTCATATATTCATTTTATATGATTTTTAAATTACTAAGTGAAAAAATTTTTATTGTTTAATTCCATTAAAGTTTGTGACAAAATGTATCTGCAAAAACTGTATTTTATGAATACAATTTGTATTGAAATTGAAAAGGTACTAAAATATTTATGGTGCACAGTAGAAATAGTAATAAACTATATACACTGCACATGCAAAGAAACGCTATGAAATTCGTGTTTATTTAAAGCATATTATTTTCCTTATTCTAAAATGAGTTTTCCCTGCATCTGCTAGTGGGCGGAACTGGGGAGTTCCATGGGTGTAGCTGAAATTTGTCCTCCAGGTTTTGTGTATTCTTTAAAGGGACACTGAACCCAAATTTTTTTCTTTCATGATTCAGATAGAGCATGCAATTTGAAGCAACTTTCTAATTTACTCCTATTATCATTTTCTTCTTCATTCTCTTGATATCTTTATTTGAAAAGCATAAATGTAAGTTTAGAAGCCGGCCCATTTTTGGTTCACAACCTGGGTTGTGCTTGCTAATTGGACAGCACCAATAAACAAGTACTGACCAGGGTGCTAAACCAAAATTAGGCTTACTCCTTAGCTTAGATGCCTTGTTTTTCAAATAAAGATAGCAAGAGAAAGAAGAAAAATTGATAATAGGAGTAAATTAGCATGCTCTATCTGAATCATGAATGAAAACAATGGGTTTAGTATCTCTTTAAACATTTTCTCCCTACAGATCTCGCTGTTTAAAAGGTGGTTAGATTGTTTCAAAATATGTAAAGCGCTAATTACCCTAAAAGAAAATAATTTTACAGTCCTCTGTCCCTTTAAAACATTAAAAACAAAATGCAATGCTACTAGCTCTTAGCCAGATATAAAAATTTAATTATCAGGAATTGTGTATTAATATTTACCGCAGCAGGTCCCCAGCATTTTGTTTTAAATTCTATTGCCAAGACCTTGAAGTGTTGTTGATTTCCCTAATTCAGAAGAGTAAGGAACTTTCCAATTTAATTCTGATGTCAAATTGACTTTCGTTCTCTTGGCATCCTTTGTTGAAACATAGTTCTTTACTATGACAGAATACCTAGCTCTGGAGTGTGCACATCTCTTGAGCATTATGTAATGGTGGTGTTTGCAGAAGTGTATACATTGTTGCAAGCATTGTTGCAAACACCTTTGCTATATAGTGTTCCAGACACAGACCAGCCACTGCATTCTTTTTTTTTTTAAACCTATATACACTGAATCTTCTCTGAATGCATAGGGAGCTGCACTATGCATGAAAAATGAACTCTCTCCCTTACGTTCCTTTAATATTTGCGTGGATAATTAACATGGCTTTTGGATACTGTGTGTTACAAATGGAGAAAGGCTGATTTGTTGTGATGGATCAAATTTATTGTATAACTAAACTAACACAAAATATTGTCTTGTGCTGGCCTTGTGAAAATTATGCAAAATACATTTATAGTTTAGACACAAACATTCGTGCAATTTGAGTGGCAGGAAAATAAAATTTTAAAAAAGTAGGGCTGTATTATAACTCTTAGATCTTAAAGTGAATGTAAATGTTGATGCTAAAGTGCCCGGTTTTTAAAATTTCGATTAAAAACAGGGGCACTTAAATTCATCAAAATTGACATTTCACTCGTGTTGTGAAAAAATACTTACCTTTTAATCTTGACAGCCGCTCCAGCTTCCTCCGCCCATCGCAAAGCCTCTTCCTGGGTCTAAAATGAGGAATCCGGCTTCCTCCAATCACGGCGTTGAATCAGACACTGATTCCCCCGGGGGGGGGGAAACCGTGATTGGAGGATGACCTATCCATCATTTCTGACGTCAGAAATGGCTTGCGACGACCGGAGGAAGCTGTAGCTGCTGTCAAGTTTAAAAGGTAAGTATTTTTTAATAACACGAGTGAAATGTAAATTTTGATGAATTAATCGAATTTTTAAAAACCGGGTACTTTATCATCATAATTTACATTCACTTAAAGCTTTCATCTACACCAGTTATTATAGCTTTTTCTCCTGTGGTTTATCTACATTGTAACAAATGCTTTCATTTACTTTTGCAAAGTGAACACAATCTAATCGCCCTATTTATAATGTGAGTTTGAGAGAGATCTTGATAATAGACTTTTGTGTAATTATTAAAGTATTATTTACCTTGTAGGTTAGTGACCTTGGAAAACTGTGCAGCAATAACTCCTGAATTACTCCGCATTTTTCAGAACATGTACTCCCTTCTTGGTAAGAGAAGATCCCTTTTATCTCTTCTATGATTTGAATTTTATATAAAATTAACTTACTAGGGTATAATGTTTTTTTGCTTTTTTTTTATTACATTTATTTTCTTTATATGCCTAGGAAAGGTATAGCATGTAGTCTACTGCACTTTGTTTTAATCACAGATTTGGGTTTTCACTTTAAATAGCAATACATTTTTTTTTTATATCCTGAAAGTTGCAGGATGTGTGCATTATTTATTTATATCAAAATGATGTTCAATTAACCCATACTCTGTTAATAATGTAAGTCAATAGACCAATTATATGTTTTTTGATGGTAGTGTAGTATACAATTACTCTTTGGAGCTAATCTTTTGCTATCTCTACACTTATATTTAATGATACACAACAATGTCCAATAATATAAGGGGCACCAATAAAAGTGTCACCAGTACAGGACAGTCCAAAGAATCAGTCTTTGTAATCCTTTTATGAGTTTTCTATATCGAGATAGAATAACAATCTTCTTAACAGAGGAACAGGCAGCTCTTCTAAAATGTTGCGCCCGACACACGATCAGTCCTAAAACAACAAATGTGAGAAGACGCCTCATAGAGAGTCTATTCGATAGTGAGGAATTAAGTGTAAATTAAATAAACACAAGAGTGTACATGCAGTGATTGTTCAGTAATGGCAGGCCAGAACCTCTGAGTCTTGAGTTTTTATATAATCTTTTATTTAGGTTTTTAGCAAATAATTAAAAACATTTGCCAAGTCAGACTAAAAGGAATTTCAAAGGCAAATTTTAGGACAGGATAAAAACATTATCACTCCATTACAGAGAAGTCTAAAATAAGAGGTTAGGCAAATATAGATAAAACCTCCATTTTAAATAAGAGCCTACAATTGGTAAGAAGACGACGCTTGGGCCTATATACATTCTTAAAGTCTTATGGAGGAAAATTATCATGTCTCAAGGCCACTCATGGGCCAACCTAACTTTGCATTTAACTATAGAATGTAATATGAACTATTAAATATATACATATATATAGTATATAGTATAAATATTCAGATGAAAATATACTTTTTGGGACACTTCTGTTAAAAGCACAAAACTGAAATAGAAAAAACACTTAAACATGAGTATTGTAAACCATTGTGAAACTAATATAATATAATAAAATACTTAAACACTCAATCATGTCGTGAAAAAATAAATATAGATGAGTTAACCAAATATTTCACTTTAGACCCACTAAGTTAAATTTTAAGACTCGGCTCTTACATATTAACAAAAAAATAGGCTTGTAATCATATAAAGAGGTCCCTTTGGTACCTTGTCTGAATAAATCTAGAAATTATTAACCGCCATATAGAATCATAAACAAGATTTGTTAAGACTGTGGCATTGAGCTTATCGAATTGCATAGTTAAAGCTTTGTAGTTAAAAATATGAGTTTGATTTGTGCTAACATTAGCAGTCACCCCAATCTGCATTAGCTAGGAGAAACCAATTGCAATATATTCCTAGCAGGCAGATTTATGGGATAGCGCTAATCAGCTGAAGAGAATATTAATCAGTGGGTATATAACAGTGTTAGATAGTGTTAAAACATGCGTGCGTGTAAATTCTAAAGTGATTAGTTCTAAAGTGACGTCAAGTGATCATATATGTAAACATATACTAACAATTTCTAAAAGTGGCTACTTGTTTGCATTAATGTATCTATCAACTTTTGCAAGAAGATTTGTGTGAAAAAATGTATCATCAAAATAAATAAAAATTTTATAAAAATACTAGTGTAAATAGTTGATACAGTGTATATAACGAGTCTATGCAATATTCCAATAAAGTCTAACTAAGATTAAAGTTAATACTTATGATATAAACAAGTAAGATCATAAAAATATTGTTTAATAGAATAACATTAATTGATAATCAGATTAAAAAATATGCCGTCACCGAACATAATACATATATTATACGAAAGTGGTAAAAATAAAAAACAGGTTGAAAACACCTTTAAAAATACCTGTTTATAAAATGCCTAATTGCAAATATAATACCTTAGGGCACAGTCCTTAATAAAACATAGAGTTCCAGATAGAGACTTCCAAGAATCTTGTGAGTCTTTGAAATTAAAGTTCCAGTTATTTGTAATGGAAGTTACAAAGTTCCTCAATGTTGCAAGTGAAAGCGTATATTGCAAATGAGAGCGTTCTATGTTCCAAACTTCAAGTATAGTGAATCTTGAAACACAGTTACTAGGACCCGGAGAGTTAAGTTTGAGCGCCAACTATGCTGTGCAGTGACTCACGGTCTGACTAGTAAAAAGTTCTGGTGTTGAGGTCAGGTGTTAGAGTTGAAAACAGGTGTCTCCGCAATAGAAAAGAAACTGGTATACAGGTTTTAGCTTGTTTAGGCAAAATACTTTTGAAGAACTAGTAGGTCCAGGGGCAGAGATTACACATATGGAGCTTATTCATAATATTCAAAATAGCTTGATGTACCTGTCCTATTACTAGCCTTTGCCACACCGTACCAGTTTCATAAAGGCCCAAACGGCTGAAACGCGTTGATTTGCTCTTTACAACTTTTACTCTGATCTTGGTATTTAATTTGGCATCCAAGTCACTAAAAATCCGACCATACCTCATGGCATTGATGTATCCCTACGGAAGTCCTGCCATGACCCAGGCAGGAACCTGCGGCAACCACCTTCTTCACAGCAGGCTCTTAACCCGCTGCTTCGTCAAAGGTATCCACAGCTTTCCAGCTTGTCTTATCCGTCTCCTCATGGGTAGATAGACACCTCAGCTGGCTATAAGTCATCTCAGGGTCAGGCAAAACACTGCCGCTCTCATTGCCTTGATCAATCATATGCTCCCGCTCTGTTTTAGCTTGCATACACACTCTTCCCTGTTCTGCTGTGAGGAGGGCCAACATGATCGTCTAGCTTATGGGTCACAAGAGCTAACATTTCAGCAGTGCTGAGCTCCATGTTAATTTGCAATTGCACTATAAACATACTGAAGCTACTCCCAACCAACTACTTATTAGCCATTAATACACAATTACACATAATAACACAATTCTGTGGTTCATATGCTAAGTAACGTAGTCCTTTACTAGCTACTATACCCGGATGAATGGGGGGGGGGGGTTAGGCCACCCATAGCCTCAACTGTCTGGAAATCATGAATACAACATAACAGATATCTGTCGAATCCGCTGCTAATAAGGCATCTAATGATGCCCAAATCAAGTATAGATGCTGTAAAGTGTCCAGGGTAACATGCAGATTAACTGGATCAATTTGGCAGCCTCTGATTTTGCAACTAGCCTTAGTTGCTGCCCAGACACCCCCCTCTTTTACTGTAATTTTAACCCTATACATTTTGTTTTTATTGCTTTAAGTACATTTTTTAATCATGAATTTGCTTACAAATTCTGTAACAAGGCATTATATTATATATAATAAACAGCTGCAGAGTGTTTATGGTCACACTAGATGTTTTGTGTCATTAAGTTTAACTGTTTTCCCAGTTACCCTGTACTCTGATGTTCTGGGCTTTGATCACTTACTCTATTCTTTTATGGGTTCTGCAGGTATCAATATTACGTGGTGTGTCTGTATGCTGTGGCTATTATGTCATATACAGCCTCTCTCTTAATTAGTTTAAACTTTGAAAAGGGAAAAAAACATAATTTATGTAAGAACTTACCTGATAAATTCATTTCTTTCATATTAACAAGAGTCCATGAGCTAGTGACGTATGGGATATACATTCCTACCAGGAGGGGCAAAGTTTCCCAAACCTTAAAATGCCTATAAATACACCCCTCACCACACCCACAAATCAGTTTAACGAATAGCCAAGAAGTGGGGTGATAAGAAAAAAAGTGCGAAGCATATAAAATAAGGAATTGGAATAATTGTGCTTTATACAAAAAAATCATAACCACCACAAAAAAGGGTGGGCCTCATGGACTCTTGTTAATATGAAAGAAATGAATTTATCAGGTAAGTTCTTACATAAATTATGTTTTCTTTCATGTAATTAACAAGAGTCCATGAGCTAGTGACGTATGGGATAATGACTACCCAAGATGTGGATCTTTCCACACAAGAGTCACTAGAGAGGGAGGGATAAAATAAAGACAGCCAATTCCTGCTGAAAATAATCCACACCCAAAATAAAGTTTAACAAAAAACATAAGCAGAAGATTCAAACTGAAACCGCTGCCTGAAGAACTTTTCTACCAAAAACTGCTTCAGAAGAAGAAAATACATCAAAATGGTAGAATTTAGTAAAAGTATGCAAAGAGGACCAAGTTGCTGCTTTGCAGATCTGGTCAACCGAAGCTTCATTCCTAAACGCCCAGGAAGTAGAAACTGACCTAGTAGAATGAGCTGTAATTCTTTGAGGCGGAATTTTACCCGACTCAACATAGGCAAGATGAATTAAAGATTTCAACCAAGATGCCAAAGAAATGGCAGAAGCTTTCTGGCCTTTCCTAGAACCGGAAAAGATAACAAATAGACTAGAAGTCTTACGGAAAGATTTCGTAGCTTCAACATAATATTTCAAAGCTCTAACAACATCCAAAGAATGCAATGATTTCTCCTTAGAATTCTTAGGATTAGGACATAATGAAGGAACCACAATTTCTCTACTAATGTTGTTGGAATTCACAACTTTAGGTAAAAATTCAAAAGAAGTTCGCAACACCGCCTTATCCTGATGAAAAATCAGAAAAGGAGACTCACACGAAAGAGCAGATAATTCAGAAACTCTTCTAGCAGAAGAGATGGCCAAAAGGAACAAAACTTTCCAAGAAAGTAATTTAATGTCCAATGAATGCATAGGTTCAAACGGAGGAGCTTGAAGAGCTCCCAAAACCAAATTCAAACTCCATGGAGGAGAAATTGACTTAATGACAGGTTTTATACGAACCAAAGCTTGTACAAAACAATGAATATCAGGAAGAATAGCAATCTTTCTGTGAAAAAGAACAGAAAGAGCGGAGATTTGTCCTTTCAAAGAACTCGCGGACAAACCCTTATCTAAACCATCCTGAAGAAACTGTAAAATTCTCGGTATTCTAAAAGAATGCCAAGAAAAATGATGAGAAAGACACCAAGAAATATAAGTCTTCCAGACTCTATAATATATCTCTCGAGATACAGATTTACGAGCCTGTAACATAGTATTAATCACGGAGTCAGAGAAACCTCTATGACCAAGAATCAAGCGTTCAATCTCCATACCTTTAAATTTAAGGATTTCAGATCCGGATGGAAAAAAGGACCTTGAGACAGAAGGTCTGGTCTTAACGGAAGAGTCCATGGTTGGCAAGATGCCATCCGGACAAGATCCGCATACCAAAACCTGTGAGGCCATGCCGGAGCTATTAGCAGAACAAACGAGCATTCCCTCAGAATCTTGGAGATTACTCTTGGAAGAAGAACTAGAGGCGGAAAGATATAGGCAGGATGATACTTCCAAGGAAGTGATAATGCATCCACTGCCTCCGCCCGAGGATCCCGGGATCTGGACAGATACCTGGGAAGTTTCTTGTTTAGATGAGAGGCCATCAGATCTATCTCTGGGAACCCCCACATTTGAACAATCTGAAGAAATACCTCTGGGTGAAGAGACCATTCGCCCGGATGCAACGTTTGGCGACTGAGATAATCCGCTTCCCAATTGTCTACACCTGGGATATGAACCGCAGAGATTAGACAGGAGCTGGATTCCGCCCAAACCAAAATTCGAGATACTTCTTTCATAGCCAGAGGACTGTGAGTCCCTCCTTGATGATTGATGTATGCCACAGTTGTGACATTGTCTGTCTGAAAACAAATGAACGATTCTCTCTTCAGAAGAGGCCAAAACTGAAGAGCTCTGAAAACTGCACGGAGTTCCAAGATATTGATCGGTAATCTCACCTCCTGAGATTCCCAAACTCCTTGTGCCGTCAGAGATCCCCACACAGCTCCCCAACCTGTGAGACTTGCATCTGTTGAAATTACAGTCCAGGTCGGAAGAACAAAAGAAGCCCCCTGAATTAAACGATGGTGATCTGTCCACCACGTTAGAGAGTGCCGAACAATCGGTTTTAAAGATATTAATTGATATATCTTCGTGTAATCCCTGCACCATTGGTTCAGCATACAGAGCTGAAGAGGTCGCATGTGAAAACGAGCAAAGGGGATCGCGTCCGATGCAGCAGTCATAAGACCTAGAATTTCCATGCATAAGGCTACCGAAGGGAATGATTGAGACTGAAGGTTTCGACAGGCTGTAATCAATTTTAGACGTCTCTTGTCTGTTAAAGACAAAGTCATGGACACTGAATCTATCTGGAAACCCAGAAAGGTTACCCTTGTTTGAGGAATCAAAGAACTTTTTGGTAAATTGATCCTCCAACCATGATCTTGAAGAAACAACACAAGTCGATTCGTATGAGACTCTGCTAAATGTAAAGACGGAGCAAGTACCAAGATATTGTCCAAATAAGGAAATACCACAATACCCTGTTCTCTGATTACAGACAGAAGGGCACCGAGAATCTTTGTGAAAATTCTTGGAGCTGTAGCAAGGCCAAACGGTAGAGCCACAAATTGGTAATGCTTGTCTAGAAAAGAGAATCTCAGGAACTGACAATGATCTGGATGAATCGGAATATGCAGATATGCATCCTGTAAATCTATTGTGGACATATAATTCCCTTGCTGAACAAAAGGCAATATAGTCCTTACAGTTACCATCTTGAACGTTGGTATCCTTACATAACGATTCAATAATTTTAGATCCAGAACTGGTCTGAAGGAATTCTCCTTCTTTGGTACAATGAAGAGATTTGAATAAAACCCCATCCCCTGTTCCGGAATTGGAACTGGCATAATTACTCCAGCCAACTCTAGATCTGAAACACAATTCAGAAATGCTTGAGCTTTCACTGGATTTACTGGGACATGGGAAAGAAAAAAATCTCTTTGCAGGAGGTCTCATCTTGAAACCAATTCTGTACCCTTCTGAAACAATGTTCTGAATCCAAAGATTGTGAACAGAATTGATCCAAATTTCTTTGAAAAAACGTAACCTGCCCCCTACCAGCTGAACTGGAATGAGGGCCGTACCTTCATGTGAACTTAGAAGCAGGCTTTGCCTTTCTAGCAGGCTTGGATTTATTCCAGACTGGAGATGGTTTCCAAACTGAAACTGCTCCTGAGGACGAAGGATCAGGCTTTTGTTCTTTGTTGAAACGAAAGGAACGAAAACGATTGTTAGCCCTGTTTTTACCTTTAGACTTTTTATCCTGTGGTAAAAAAGTTCCTTTCCCACCAGTAACAGTTGAAATAATAGAATCCAACTGAGAACCAAATAATTTGTTTCCCTGGAAAGAAATGGAAAGTAGAGTTGATTTAGAAGCCATATCAGCATTCCAAGTCTTAAGCCATAAAGCTCTTCTGGCTAAGATAGCCAGAGACATAAATCTAACATCAACTCTAATAATATCAAAAATGGCATCACAGATGAAATTATTAGCATGCTGGAGAAGAATAATAATATCATGAGAATCACGATTTGTTACTTGTTGCGCTAGAGTTTCCAACCAAAAAGTTGAAGCTGCAGCAACATCAGCCAATGATATAGCAGGTCTAAGAAGATTACCTGAACATAGATAAGCTTTTCTTAGAAAAGATTCAATTTTTCTATCTAAAGGATCCTTAAACGAGGTACCATCTGATGTAGGAATGGTA
Source organism: Bombina bombina (assembly GCF_027579735.1). Lineage (NCBI taxonomy): Eukaryota > Metazoa > Chordata > Amphibia > Anura > Bombinatoridae > Bombina > Bombina bombina. Next base: position 160,321,051 of record NC_069500.1, read on the forward strand.
GTACGTTTAGCAAGGGTAGAAATAGCCCCATCAACTTTAGGGATTTTGTCCCAAAATTCTAACCTGTCAGGCGGAACAGGATATAATTGCTTAAAACGTTTAGAAGGAGTAAATGAATTACCCAATCTATCCCATTCCTTAGCAATTACTGCAGAAATAGCATTAGGAACAGGAAAGACTTCTGGAATAACCGCAGGAGCTTTAAAAACCTTATCCAAACGTATAGAATTAGTATCAAGAGGACTAGAATCCTCTATTTCTAAAGCAATTAGTACTTCTTTAAGTAAAGAGCGAATAAATTCCATCTTAAATAAATATGAAGATTTATCAGCATCAATCTCTGAGACAGAATCCTCTGAACCAGAAGAGTCCAAAGAATCAGAATGATGGTGTTCATTTAAAAATTCATCTGTAGAGAGAGAAGATTTAAAAGACTTTTTACGTTTACTAGAAGGAGAAATAACAGACAAAGCCTTCTTTATGGATTCAGAAACAAAATCTCTTATGTTATCAGGAACATTCTGCACCTTAGATGTTGAGGGAACTGCAACAGGCAATGGTACATCACTAAAGGAAATATTATCTGCATTAACAAGTTTGTCATGACATTTAATACAAACAACAGCTGGAGGAATAGCTACCAAAAGTTTACAGCAGATACACTTAGCTTTGGTAGATCCAGCAGGCAGAGGTTTTCCTGTAGTATCTTCTGGCTCAGATGCAACGTGAGACATCTTGCAATATGTAAGAGAAAAAACAACATATAAAGCAAAATAGATCAAATTCCTTATAAGACAGTTTCAGGAATGGGAAAAAAATGCCAAACATCAAGCTTCTAGCAACCAGAAGCAAATGAAAAATGAGACTGAAATAATGTGGAGACAAAGGCGACGCCCATATTTTTTGGCGCCAAATAAAACGCCCACATTATTTGGCGCCTAAATGCTTTTGGCGCCAAAAAATGACGCCACATCCGGAACGCCGACATTTTTGGCGCAAAATAACGTCAAAAATGACGCAACTTCCGGCGACACGTATGACGCCGGAAACGGAAATGAATTTTTGCGCCAAAAAAGTCCGCGCCAAGAATGACGCAATAAAAAGAAGCATTTTCAGCCCCCGCGAGCCTAACAGCCCACAGGGAAAAAAGTCAAATTTTGAGGTAAGAAAATATATGATAATTAAAGCATAATCCCAAATATGAAACTGACTGTCTGGAAATAAGGAAAGTTGAACATTCTGAGTCAAGGCAAATAAATGTTTGAATACATATATTTAGAACTTTATAAATAAAGTGCCCAACCATAGCTTAGAGTGTCACAGAAAATAAGACTTACTTACCCCAGGACACTCATCTACATGTTTGTAGAAAGCCAAACCAGTACTGAAACGAGAATCAGTAGAGGAAATGGTAAATATAAGAGTATATCGTCGATCTGAAAAGGGAGGTAAGAGATGAATCTCTACGACCGATAACAGAGAACCTTATGAAATAGACCCCGTAGAAGGAGATCACTGCATTCAATAGGCAATACTCTCCTCACATCCCTCTGACATTCACTGCACGCTGAGAGGAAAACCGGGCTCCAACTTGCTGCGGAGCGCATATCAACGTAGAATCTAGCACAAACTTACTTCACCACCTCCATCGGAGGCAAAGTTTGTAAAACTGATTTGTGGGTGTGGTGAGGGGTGTATTTATAGGCATTTTAAGGTTTGGGAAACTTTGCCCCTCCTGGTAGGAATGTATATCCCATACGTCACTAGCTCATGGACTCTTGTTAATTACATGAAAGAAAATATCAAATGTATTAAACTTATGTTTATTTAGACATTTTTTTCCCAATTACTTATTTGAAGTGGATGATGTTGGGATATATAATTCATAGTGTGAAGGACACCTTGAATATACAGGATAAAGTTTGTTATACATACAAGGAAAATGACTAGTATAACTCATAGATAATATTAAACTTGATTTTCCAGCATCATCTGGTCAGAAAAACAATAATTTATTCTGGATAAAATGCTCAAATTATATACACATTGTTCCTAGGTTATTAATTATTTTTCCTATATATGATTCTGATGTATTTAAATAGCCAATGTAGTGCAAAGCTGAAGTTAATTTAAAACACACATTTTTATGGTATCCTTTATAAGGCACATGCTGCCTTGCTAAAGGCTACAGACTGTTAGGCTGAAAATGTCTTATCTTTCTCATTTATGCCGGAAACCACATAGTTGAAACATAATGCAATGTATGGCTACAGCAAATATGATTAGAAGAGCCCTATAGTTGAGAATTTGATGCGATAATCGATCCAGAGTCAATGTTTGCAGTTTTCTATATAATCCAAATATGCTTTTGGGTCTTAAAAATGAATCTATAATGATTAAAAAAAACTGTAGTAAAGACAATGGGATATTTTTATTAATGTGCGAGCGGACATGATACGATGTAGCGTATCATGTCTGCCGCACATCGATAAATGCAGACAGCATACGCTGTCTGCATTTATCATTGCACCAGCAGTTCTTGTAAACTAGCAGGGGGTGTCAATCAACCCGATCGTATTTGATTGGGTTGGTTACTGTCCGCGGCCTCAGAGCAGGCAGACAAGTTATAGAGCAGCGGTCTTTTTTTTTTTTTTAGCAAAACTTCTTTTTGATAAATCGGACCCTATGTTTTGTCTTCTGAAGTCTAAGGGGCCAATTTATCAAAGCGTCAATCTCAGTGCATTCGCTGGAGTCAATGCGCTCGCCAGACATCGCTGCTGCGAATCCACATACGACGCCCTTATTTATTATAAAGTCTGTCAAAAACATGCGCATCAAGTACGGAGTGATGAGCATCAGACTGTTGATAAATAAGAGTCATCGATGTGGCGGATATTCTGTTTTTTCAAACTTTATTTATACCATATTATTACTGTCCATGAACAAGCACATTTCTCTAAAGCTAATATTTTATTTTTCATCTGTTAATGTTAATGTCTAAGAAATAGCTAGATTTATACCTGAACAAACAATATCTCATAGAAAGTTATGTCAGAAATATTTTCCAAACATATTTACATGCTCCTAAATTTTATTTTGTTCTTAACAATGTTGTCTTTTATATCTCTGTGTTTATTTATACCACTATATGTATATAGTGTAAATATATTATTATTCTGAGGAAGAATAATTGTGAATATAACATGTAATCAGGGTATCTATAGGTATTTATTTACAAACAATTGATATTTTAAGAGCTGGGGCAGTTTCTTTCCTAAGATATGGTGAGTCCACCGAATCATCAATTACTAGTGGGAATATCACTCCTGGCCAGCAGGAGGAGGCAAAGAGCACTACAGCAAAGCTGCTATATATGTCACTTCCCTTGCCCATAATCCCCAGTCATTCTCTTTGCCTGCGGTGCAAGGAGGAGGTGAAGTTTTGGTTTCTGATCTACAATCAAGATTTTTTTATTTTTGGCTGCGAATCTGCAGGTGGCGGCATTGCACAAGCAGTTCATTAGATCTGCTTGTGCAATGTTAAATGCCGACAGCATATGCTGTCAGCATTCAGCGATGTCAGACATGATACGGTACAGCGTCTGCCAGACTTTGATAAATCGGCCCCATAAACTTAGTTTAGAATGTGCTGTTGCAAGAAAATAGGTAAAAAAATTAGATTTAATTTAGTCTATTCATATTTAAAGACCAGCCTGGGGAACTAGTTTCTAGTCTGTTCATTTTTAACATTGTTGGCAAAAAAAAAAAAAAGCTTTCACCCTATATAGATCCTCCCACAATTTCCACCCCAATGCATATCAGCCCCTCTATTTTTTTGTTATTATTCACCTACCAAGATTTTAAAGGTTTTATTTTTTGTTTCCTTTGAAAGAAAAAAAAATCATATCTGCATATATGTGTAATATTTTATTACATAGCCATAATACTTATTAATGGTAAATGCTGCAGTCATTGCCGTTTCAAATTAAAATTGATATTAATATCTTCTTATTGAAACTACTTTAGGTTAACGCCATTCTATTGCAGGGAAAAATAATTATTAGCTCATTATGTTTCTGTCAGCTTCGATCATTCAAAAATAAATCTAATTTCCCTTGTCAAAAAGAATATATGCCCTTGGAAGCAAGCACTTAATGAATGAGCCCATTAAGGAAATAGTGTTTTATTTATTTGTGTTTGAAATTCCATTAGTTAATTAACATCACTACTTTAACCAATTCCTATTTGTTTTCCGGTTTCCATAAATACATTATATAACTTTCAAAAGATTAAGCTTTTTTGCTTAATAAAACTTTAAACAGAGATACTGATTTTTTTTTATTTTTTTTTTACATTCCAAAGGTTTTCTTGTCTTTGCCATCAAGAGTTCAAATAGACCAAGACATACATATCTCACTTACAGCTAGATTACACGTTTGTGCGTTAGTCTTTTAACGCTGAAAATATGGTATTTTCAGTGTTAAAACAGCACCGCAGCCATTCCAAGTCTTGTCGGTATATGTGTTTTCCCGCAAGCCTTTTAGCCTGTAATGCAACGTCAGTACCTCACTCTTAAAAATTACGTTTTTAATGTGATTCCCATAGTGCTGGTATTACAAGTTTTGCGGTCAGGCTAAAAAGCGAGCGTTACAGCCTAAAACGACAAGATCCGTACCGCCATCTAAAGTCAGTAGTTATGAGTTTTACACTACAAATCTGTAACAAAAAAACTCATAACTAATGTGTTAAAAAGTACACTAACGCCCATAAACTACATATTAACCCCTAAACCGAGGCCCTCCCGCATCACAACACTATATTAAACCTATTAACCCCTAATCTGCCCTGCCGCTCCCGATATCACTGCCATTAATAACATTTATTAACCCCTATTCTGCTGCTCCCCGACATCGTCACCACTATACTAAAGTTATTAAACCCTAAACCGCTGCACTCCCGCATCGCAAACACTATTTAAATATTCTTAACCCCTAATCTGCCGTCCACCCACATCGCCCCACTATACTAAAGTTATTAAGCCCTACACCGCCGCCACTATAATAAACCTATTAAGCCCTAAACCGAAAGCCCCCCACAATGAAATATAATAAATTAAACTACTAACCCCTAAACCGAAAGCCCCCCGCATCACAATAAACTAATTTAAACTAGTAACCCCTAAACCTAACCCTAACGTAACCCTAACACCCCCTAACTTTAACATAATTAAAATATAGCTAAATTAAAATTACAATTGTTAACTAAATAATATATAATGTTAACTAAATAACTAATAGTTATATTGTAGCTAGCTTAGGTTTTATTTTTATTTTACAGGTAAGTTTGTATTTATTTTAACTAGGTAGACTAGTTAGTAAATAGTTAACTATTTAATAACTTCCGAGTTAAAATACATGCAACATTACCTGTCAAATAAAACCTAAGCTACCTTACACTAAAACCTACCATTACAAAAAAAAACCCACAAAATTTTCAACAAAAAAAATTATTCCTATTCTAATACCCTTTAAAAAAAAAAAAAAAAAAAACCCACCGCAAAATAAAAAAAAGCTTAATCTAAAATAAACTACCAAGGGCCCTTAAAAGGGCCTTTTGGGGGGCATTGCCCTAAATATAATAGCTCTTTTCCTACAAAAGAAAAACAAACACCCCATAAAAAAATACATTATACAAAATAACAAACAAATTATCAAAAATAATAAAAATTATTCATATTCTAATACCCATTAAAAAAAAAAAACACCCCCAAGTAAAAAACCTAATCTAGAATAAACTAGCAATGGACCTTAAAAGGGCCTTTTGTAGGGTATTGCCCTAAAGAAATCAGCTCTGTGTATGAAAAAAATATTTACAAACCCCCACTAACTTTACAAACCCCCACCCCCCCAAAATAAAAAAAATATCTAAAAAAACCTAAGCTACCCATTGCCATGAAAAGGGCATATGGATGGGCATTGCCCTTAAAAGGGCATTTAGCTCTTTTACTGCCCAAACCCTAATCTAAAAATAAAACCCACCCACAAAAACCTAACACTAACTCCAAGACGATCCACTTACAGTTTTTAAAGTCCCGCTTGAACGATCTTCATCCTGGCGGAGAAGTCTTCACCCATGCGGCCTCTTCAATCTTCATCCAGATGGCATCTTCTATCTTGATCCCAGTGGTGCGGAAGGGGTCCATCCTGAAGACATCCGGCGCGGAGCATCCTCTTAATACGGTCGGCACCGTACACTGAATCTTTAATGCAAGGTACGCAATCCAAGATGACGTTACTTGCATTCCTATTGGCTGAAAAAATTTAACAGCCAATAGGATTTAAGCAGCTCTCATTCTATTGGCTGATTTAAATTTTTTAGATAGTTTCTTTATTTTGGGGGTTAGGGGCTTGTAATGTTAGTGGGTGTTTGTAATTTTTTTTTCATAAACAGAGCTGATTTCTTTAGGGCAATGCCCTACAAAAGGACCTTTTAAGGCCCCCCGGTAGTTTGGGGGTGGGGGTTTGTATACTGTTAGGGTTGTTTGTTTTTTTGTAGCAAAAGAGCTGTTTAACTTAGGGTAATGTCCTACAAAAGGCCCTTTTAAGGGCCCCCCAAAAGGCCCTTTTAAGGGCCCCCCAAAAGGCCCTTTTAAGGGCCCCCCAAAAGGCCCTTTTAAGGGCCCTTGGTAGTTTAGAGGGGTGGGGGTTTGTATACTGTTAGATTTTTTTTTTTTTTTTTGTAGCAAAAGAGCTGTTTAACTTAAAGGGACATGAAACCCAAAATATTTTTCTTTCATGAGTCAGACAGAGAATACAATTTTAATTTTAAACAACAATATACTTCTATTATTTAATTTGCTTCCTTCTCTTGTTATCATTTGCTGAATGGTTTATCTAGGCAAGTTCATGTGCAGCAGATAACCTAGGTTCCAGCTGTTGATTGGTGGCTGCATATATATATTGAATGTGATTGGCTCACCCATGTGTTCAGTTAGAAACTAGTAGTGCATTGATGCTCCTTCAACAAATGATACCAAGAGAATGAAACAGATTAGTTAATAGAAGTAAATTAGAAAGTTGTTTAAAATTGTATTCGCTATCGGAATCCTGAAAGAAAACATTTGGGTTTCATGTACCTTTAAGGCAATGCCCTACAAAGGCCCTTTTAAGGGACCTTGGTAGTTTATTTTAGATTAGACCTTTTTTATTTTGGGGTGTTTTTTTTTTTTTTTTTTTTTTTTTTTAAGGGTATTAGAATAGGATTTTTTTTTTTATATATAATTTCGGGGTTTTTTTTTGTAATGGTAGGTTTTTTTATTTTTTGTAATGTTAGGTTTTAGTGTAAGGCAGCTTAGGTTTTATTTCACAGGTAAGTTTGTATATTTTTTTTAACTAGGTAGTTAGTCAATAATTAATAACTATTTACTAACTAGTCTACCTAGTTAAAATAAATATAAACTTACCTGTGAAATAAAAATAAAACCTAAGCTAGCTACAGTATCACTATTAGTTATATTGTAGCTATTTAGGTTTTAGTTCACAGGTAAGTATGTATTTAGTTTAAAATAGGTATTATTTAGTTAATAATTTTAAGTTTAATTTAGCTCAATTTTAATTATGTTAATGTTAGGGAGGTTGGGGTTAGGGGTTAATATTTTAATTTAGGTTGTTGCGATGTGGGGGGCTGGCGGTTTAGGGGTTAATAGGTTTATTTAGTTAATAATTGTAAGTTTAATTTAGCTCTATTTTAATTATGTTAAAGTTAGGGGGTGTTAGGGTTGGTTTAGGGTTATGTTAGGGTTAGAGGTTAATAGTTTAATTTAGGTTGTTGCGATGTGGGGGGCTGGCGGTTTAGGGGTTGATAGGTTTATTTGGTGGTAATGATGTGGGAGGCCAGAGGTTTAGGGATTAATAGCTTAATTTAGTTGCGGAAATGTCGGGGAGCGGCGGAATAGGGGTTAATAGATTTATTATAATGTGGGCGATGTTGGGGTCAATAACTTTAGTATAGTGGCAGCAATATCGGGAGCGGCAGATTAGGGATTAATACCTTTATTTAGGTGGCAGCGATATCGGGAGCGGCAGATTAGGGGTTAATAACTGTAGGCAGGCGTCAGGGGCAGCGCTATAGGGGATTAAATAACGCCACTTTTGTTGCGTTCGTTAATTTCCCTATAGTTCTCAAAACTCGTAATCTAGGTGTTACTGAGGAATAATCAAAATAGACTGAAGTTGGTTATTTCTATTTAGGAAAAGAGATTTTTTAATTCTTACCCTTGTGCTGCTATAACCAAACATATGAAAACGGAGAGCCATGCTGACATTTCTAAACCTCATAAGTAGATTATCCTATCAGTCAGCATGAGGGGAGCAAGTTTTTGTTAAATGCATTTATTCATATAACGAAATGAAACATTATTGTATTAAATACAACAGAAAAGTAATTTGTGCCCATATGTGCCAGACAGGTCCTTTAAATGATATTAGAAATTCTTGCTAACTACTTTTGATGTAATTTATTTGATCTTGGGATTTGTTTATTGATTTGGCTGCGTATTATTTGTGATGTAAATTGATTTATATACCCTTTTAGCTTAAGACTAAGTATTGTTATCGTCTTTTAAATTCTGTACATATGGTAAAGGGAAACCCAAAAAAAAACATATTTCAATTTTGCATGATCTCATTAGTTCTGAGCCTTTGATCTGAACACAACTGATTTATCAATTAATAAATATATGGTTTGAGTAATGTAGTTTACAATGTGTAGTTGATTTAATTTGAATGTATTAAATTCCACACAGTAGTAACAAAACAATTAAGTTAATGCTTTTTAATCCAGTAAGAGGTAAAATTATTATTTTTTACTAAAAAAATAAATAAAAAAAGTAGTGTAGTGGATTTCATGCAGGGCCCCTCTGCAGGGCTTGGGTACTGGAGCAGGACACTGGTGCTTTGCAGACACCCTCTGCATGGCTTGGTTACTGGAGTAGGATAATGGTGCTTGGCAGACACCCTCTGCATGGCTTGGTTACTGGAGTAGGATAACGGTGCTTGGCAGATACTCTCTGCAGGGCTTGGGTACTGGAGCAACACACTGGTACATGGGAGACACCCTCAGCGGGGCTTGGGTACTGGAGCAACACACTGGTACATGGGAGACACCCTCAGCGGGGCTTGGGTACTGGAGCAACACACTGGTACATGGGAGACACCCTCAGCGGGGCTTGGGTACTGGAGCAACACACTGGTACATGGGAGACACCCACTGCAGGGCTTGGGTACTGGAGCAACACACTGGTACATGGGAGACACCCTCAGCGGGGCTTGGGTACTGGAGCAACACACTGGTACATGGGAGACACCCTCAGCGGGGCTTGGGTACTGGAGCAACACACTGATACATGGGAGACACCCACTGCAGGGCTTGGGTACTGGAGCAACACACTGGTACATGGGAGACACCCTCAGCGGGGCTTGGGTACTGGAGCAACACACTGGTACATGGGAGACACCCTCAGCGGGGCTTGGGTACTGGAGCAACACACTGGTACATGGGAGACACCCTCTGCAGGGCTTGGGTTCTGGAGCAACACACTGGTACATGGGAGACACCCTCTGCAGGGCTTGGGTACTGGAGCAACACACTGGTACATGGGAGACACCCTCTGCAGGGCTTGGGTACTGGAGCAACACACTGGTACATGGGAGACACCCTCTGCAGGGCTTGGGTACTGGAGCAACACACTGGTACATGGGAGACACCCTCTGCAGGGCTTGGGTACTGGAGCAACACACTGGTACATGGGAGACACCCTCTGCAGGGCTTGGGTACTGGAGCAACACACTGGTACATGGGAGACACCCTCTGCAGGGCTTGGGTACTGGAGCAACACACTGGTACATGGGAGACACCCTCTGCAGGGCTTGAGTACTGGAGCAGCACACTGGTACATGGGAGACACCCTCTGCAGGGCTTGGGTACTGGAGCAGCACACTGGTACATGGGAGACACCCTCTGCAGGGCTTGGGTACTGGAGCAACACACTGGTACATGGGAGACACACTCTGCAGGGCTTGGGTACTGGAGCAACACACTGGTACATGGGAGACACACTCTGCTGGGCTTGGGTAATGGAGCAACACACTGGTACATGGGAGACACACTCTGCTGGGCTTGGGTACTGGAGCAACACACTGGTACAGGGGAGTCACACTCTGAAGGGCTTGGGTACTGGAGCAACACACTGGTACATGGGAGACACACTCTGCAGGGCGTGGGTACTGGAGCAACACACTGGTACATGGGAGACACACTCTGCTGGGCTTGAGTACTGGAGCAACACACTGGTACATGGGAGACACCCACTGCAGGGCTTGGGTACTGGAGCAACACACTGGTACATGGGAGACACCCTCAGCGGGGCTTGGGTACTGGAGCAACACACTGGTACATGGGAGACACCCTCAGCGGGGCTTGGGTACTGGAGCAACACACTGGTACATGGGAGACACCCTCAGCGGGGCTTGGGTACTGGAGCAACACACTGGTACATGGGAGACACCCACTGCAGGGCTTGGGTACTGGAGCAACACACTGGTACATGGGAGACACACTCAGCGGGGCTTGGGTACTGGAGCAACACACTGGTACATGGGAGACACCCTCAGCGGGGTTTGGGTACTGGAGCAACACACTGGTACATGGGAGACACCCTCTGCAGGGCTTGGGTTCTGGAGCAACACACTGGTACATGGGAGACACCCTCTGCAGGGCTTGGGTACTGGAGCAACACACTGGTACATGGGAGACACCCTCTGCAGGGCTTGGGTACTGGAGCAACACACTGGTACATGGGAGACACCCTCTGCAGGGCTTGGGTACTGGAGCAACACACTGGTACATGGGAGACACCATCTGCAGGGCTTGGGTACTGGAGCAACACACTGGTACATGGGAGACACCCTCTGCAGGGCTTGAGTACTGGAGCAGCACACTGGTACATGGGAGACACCCTCTGCAGGGCTTGGGTACTGGAGCAGCACACTGGTACATGGAAACACCCTCTGCAGGGCTTGGGTACTGGAGCAACACACTGGTACATGGGAGACACACTCTGCAGGGCTTGGGTACTGGAGCAACACACTGGTACATGGGAGACACACTCTGCTGGGCTTGGGTACTGGTGCAACACACTGGTACATGGGAGACACACTCTGCTGGGCTTGGGTACTGGAGCAACACACTGGTACAGGGGAGTCACACTCTGCAGGGCTTGGGTACTGGAGCAACACACTGGTACATGGGAGACACACTCTGCAGGGCTTGGGTACTGGAGCAACACACTGGTACATGGGAGACACACTCTGCTGGGCTTGAGTACTGGAGCAACACACTGGTACATGGGAGACACCCTCTGCAGGGCTTGGGTACTGGAGCAACACACTGGTACATGGGAGACACCCTCTGCAGGGCTTGGGTACTGGAGCAACACACTGGTACATGGGAGACACCCTCTGCAGGGCTTGGGTACTGGAGCAACACACTGGTACATGGGAGACACACTCTGCAGGGCTTGAGTACTGGAGCAACACACTGGTACATGGGAGACACACTCTGCAGGGCTTGAGTACTGGAGCAACACACTGGTACATGGGAGACACCCTCTGCAGGGCTTGGGTACTGGAGCAACACACTGGTGCTTTGCAGACATCCCCTGTAGGGCTTCGGTACTGAAGCAGGATACTGCTGCTTGGCAGACACCCTCTGCAGGGCTTGGGTACTGTAGCAGGAAACTGCAGTGACAGGTTAATAACAGGATAATAGTCTGAAGACAAGCTAAGGGTCAGAATACCAGAAAGCAAGCCCGATCAATCCCCAAACACAGGGGGAATCCAGAAGAATAATCAAAAGACAAGTAAAGTTCAATATACCAGGGAAGCAGTCCAATCTTTCACCAAGCACAGGGGTGATCCAGTAGAAAGAGCAAGTAAACAAGCTGAGATCAGATGCCAGGATATACACGAAAACAACTTGAATTCAGGAAACAGAACAGAGACACAAACAGAGTGAATAAACCACAATGTCAGGGCAGGGAGTTGTCCGAGAGTCTGCCTTTTATAGTGGTGCTGATTAAAGGGACACAACCCAAATTTTTTCTTTCTTGATTCAGATAGAGCATGCAATTTTAAGCAACTTTCTAATTTACTCCTAGTATCAAATTTTCTTCATTCTCTTGGTATGTTTATTTGAAAAGCAAAAATGTAAGTTTAGATGCCGGCCCATTTTTGGTGAACAACCTAGGTTGTCCTGGCAGATTGGACAGCACCAATAAACAAGTGCTGTCCATGGGTCTGAACCAAAAACTTGCTGTCTCCTTAGCTTACATGACTTCTTTTTCAAATAAAGATAGCAAGAGAACAAAGAAAAATTGATAATAGGAGTAAATTAGAAAGTTGCTTAAAATTGCATGCTCTATCTGAATTATGAAAGAAAAAATTTGGGTTCAGTGTCCCTTTAAGTAATTACCTGCAGATGGCAGGCAGGTGGAGCCAGAGAACAAGCCAATGCAGGCAGCAGGACAAAGATTCTCAGATGGAGCCAGAGCCCTCCAGTGGGAAGGCAAGAGATTCACGGGTGTGACAGTTACTAGTAGCTGAGTTCATATATGCAACTCATTACCAAAGGAAGTAGTAAATGCCAATACCTTAAAAACATTTAAAAATGGTTTAAATACATTTCTCGCTAGAAACAGAATTCAGGGATATGATTACTTGTGGTAAATCAGTAACCTTTTTAATGGGATTAATTTAAGCTCAACTGTAGCTTTTATTGTAAATGTATTAAGATTTGTATAGGTTGAACTCGATGGTCTTCTGTCTTTTTTCAACCTTATCTGCTATGTTACTATGATTTACTCACCATGATATAGTGAAAAGTTAAGTATTATTCTAAAACATACAAATATAATTATAATCAATCATTAGACCAAATAATTGTTTTCTTTCATCAGATGTTGAGAGTCTGAGACATCACATGTGGGAAGTACACTCCAGTCCACTAGGAGGAGGCAAAAACACCCCAACATACCAGAATTTAAATCCCTCCCATTTACCCTCAGTCATTTCAGAATTCTGATGGCCTAATAAATGCATTGGGGTAGACAGAAGTTTTCAGCCAGCTAGGGAAAATCTTTTTCCAGTGTGGTAATGTTATAGGCCTCCAAAGTTAAATATAGATTTATTTGCCAGTCCCCTGGTCTACAGTATGCAGCTCCTTGTCTGGTGCACAGCAATCCCCAGGTGAAATGCAGATTTATCTGTCAATCCCCTGGGTTGTAGAATGCTGTTCCTTGTGAGATTCTTGGTACTGTGCTTGTACTGTAAGCACAGTGGGCGAAGGTAGATTGCACCTTCACAGTCAAGGTCTGAAAATCAATCTTCCAAAGAGGCCAATCCCTTGTTCCGTTTTTAATTAAAGGGACACTGAACCCAAATTTTTTTCTTTCATGATTCAGATAGAGCATGCAATTTTAAGCAACTTTCTAATTTTCTCCTATTATCAATTTTTCTTTGTTGTTTTGCTATCCTTATTTGAAAAGAAAGTCCAGAACGATGGAAAGCACTTGTTTATTGGTGGATGAATTTATCCACCAATCAGCAAGAACAACCCAGGTTGTTCACCAAAAATGGGCCGGCATCTAAACTTACATTCTTTCTTTTCAAATAAAGATACCAAGAGAATAAAGAACGTTTGCTAATAGGAGTAAATTAGAAAGTTGCTTAAAATTGCATGCTCTATTTGAATCATGAAAGAAAAAATTTGGGTTCAGTGTCCCTTTAAGCCATTGTGGCTAGGTGCAGTCTGGAGGAGTGTGGTCTGCTTGGAAGGTGAGGTTATTAATAAACATTCTGGAACTCTAATTAATCTTTAGGGTTCTCCAGAGTCGGCCAAAACATAGGTAGGAATATTTTGCAGTTCCCATTTGATGGATGTGTCCAGCATTATCAGTTGGGAAGAATGTTACCATTGGAAGATCTCAGCTATCCACATCCTAGGTGTGATCAGTTGGGAGGTAGACTTTTTTAGTCGTCGGTACCTTCACTCATGGGAGTAGTCTCTGAACCAAATGGTTTTTGATCAGAAAGTGAGACGTTGGAGTTCGCCAGAGATAAATCTCATGGGCTCTTGCCTGAATCACAAGCTACCCGGATATTTTGCCAGGTCTCGGCATTCTCAGGCAGATCTAAAACATGTATTAGGGGTTCCCTGGTCTTTCAACCTTATTTACATATTTCTTTTGTGTTGCTATCCAGGGTGATAGCCAGAATCAAACAAGACAAGCATCAGCAATTGCAGATCTAATTCAAGTACCCACTTTAGCCATTTCCTCTCGGAAAGTATATTCTTTCTCAAGGACCTTTCTTCCATCAGGATCTCAAAACGCTGAATTTGACAGCCTTGTGGTTAAGCACTTCGTATTTTCCCAGACAGGTTTTTTCCAATGGATATAGAACAAAGTCACATGTAATAGGGCTAAACACATCCGCAGGGCATTGGTGCAGGTAAAAAAAAAAAGACTTTATTGTAAGTCATACAACAATTACAGGGTGCAAACAAGCTCAGGAGTGAACTGAGAACAACTGTAACGTTGTTCTCAGTTCACTCCTGAGCTTGTTTGCACCCTGTAATTGTATGACTTACAATAAAGTCTTTTTTTTTACCTGCACCAATGCCCTGCGGATGTGTTTAGTCCTATTACAGGTGACTTTGTTCTATATCCATTGCCTGTGCATCCGGGAACCAGAGGAGCGCTTCCCTACCTGCCAATAGGACGTCCCAAGGTGGAGCTTCAGAAGCGGCAAGAGTGGTGAGAATACTTGGCTTACTTTACAGCCGTGATTTATATGCATTACTAAACTGCCGAATACTTTGTATCACCAGCAAACTCTATTGCTACTACAATTCCACCTTTAGGAAATAAGGACTTACAACATTCACTGTGTACACGTCATAACCTGCTTGGTACCGTTACATTTACGTTATCATTTTGTCTTTATACAGAGACACTTCTACATTTACAGTGATTGGACATTTTACTGTGTGCTATAACTGCTTTGTGTACTTAACAATTCGACAGGTTTTTTCCAATACAGTTATTGATACCTTGATTCTGGCTAGTAAACCTGTCACCAGGCACATTTATCCTAAGGTTTGGAAAACCTTTTTATCTGATGTGTTAGCTAGGGATAGCATTGAAATTCTTAAATAATTCTGAGAGTTCTTGAGTTTATGCAGGATGGTTTGGTTTTGTAAGGCAGCTATTTTGTCCCCTCTGCTTACTTTTTCAAAGTTTTATCAGTTTGATGTGTAATCTCTTCAGAGACTGCCGTCGGCAGGAAAGTTCTGCAGACTGTAGTGCCTGATTAATGAAGTACCTGCCTTGAATGTTCGTTCCCCCATTACATGGTGGTTTCGTGGACTTCACTGTTTGGACTCTCACCATGTGTTTAAAGAAAACACAATTTATGGTTCTCTGATAAATTAATTTGTTTCATTATGATGAGGGTTCATGATACCCTTTTTTTTTTTTTTTTTTTTAAATGATTGGTGGAAGTACTTGTTTTGCACTTAATGTCCCCTGCTTTGTCTTTACTGCTTTTCTGTTTTCTTTATCTACTTGGTTATATGCATGAGGATTCATGGTAAGTGGGAGGGATTTAACTCTGGTATGTTGGGGTGTTTTTGCCTTGTCCTTGTGGACTGGCGAGTAATTACCCACATGTCACATCTCATGGACTCTCACCATCATGAAAGAAATTAATTTATCAGGTAAGCATAAATTGTAGGGGGGGTTCAGTCCTTCCTACAACTATCTAATCATTGTTTTTCCTTCTAGAACTTAGCTCTGAAAATCTTCGCATATGCTTCAAGATCATCTGTGCCTATGTTTTCTTTGATTGCTCTGAATTTTGGCAGGTAAGTTGTACAACTCTGTTACAATAACTTGTAAACCTAAATTACTGACTTTTTTTTATTTATTCGTAAAAAAAATGACTGAAAAAAATTGTAAGTTGTTTAATAATGTTATTACTAAAGTATGTGTGTACTTGGCTTGAGAAAGGGCAAAGCCCGAAACGTCGCCTATGTTTTACTGCTTGAAAATTAATCACTAAAATATTCATTTGGAGTGCTACAGCACCTTCTTCTAATCTATCTATCTATATATATACAGGGAGTGCAGAATTATTAGGCAAGTTGTATTTTTGAGGATTAATTTTATTATTGAACAACAACCATGTTCTCAATGAACCCAAAAACTCATTAATATCAAAGCTGAATATTTTTGGAAGTAGTTTTTAGTTTGTTTTTAGTTTTAGCTATTTTAGGGGGATATCTGTGTCTGCAGGTGACTATTACTGTGCATAATTATTAGGCAACTTAACAAAAAACAAATATATACCCATTTCAATTATTTATTTTTACCAGTGAAACCAATATAACATCTCAACATTCACAAATATACATTTCTGACATTCAAAAACAAAACAAAAACAAATCAGTGACCAATATTGCCACCTTTCTTTGCAAGGACACTCAAAAGCCTGCCATCCATGGATTCTGTCAGTGTTTTGATCTGTTCACCATCAACATTGCGTGCAGCAGCAACCACAGCCTCCCAGACACTGTTCAGAGAGGTGTACTGTTTTTCCCTCCTTGTAAATCTCACATTTGATGATGGACCACAGGTTCTCAATGGGGTTCAGATCAGGTGAACAAGGAGGCCATGTCATTAGATTTTCTTCTTTTATACCCTTTCTTGCCAGCCACGCTGTGGAGTACTTGGACGCGTGTGATGGAGCATTGTCCTGCATGAAAATCATGTTTTCTCCAACATAGGTGTGTCCGGTCCACGGCGTCATCCTTACTTGTGGGATATTCTCTTCCCCAACAGGAAATGGCAAAGAGCCCAGCAAAGCTGGTCACATGATCCCTCCTAGGCTCCGCCTACCCCAGTCATTCTCTTTGCCGTTGTACAGGCAACATCTCCACGGAGATGGCTTAGAGTTTTTTAGTGTTTAACTGTAGTTTTTATTATTCAATCAAGAGTTTGTTATTTTAAAATAGTGCTGGTATGTACTATTTACTCTGAAACAGAAAAGAGATGAAGATTTCTGTTTGTATGAGGAAAATGATTTTAGCAACCGTTACTAAAATCCATGGCTGTTCCACACAGGACTGTTGAGAGGAATTAACTTCAGTTGGGGGAACAGTGAGCAGTCTTTTGCTGCTTGAGGTATGACACATTCTAACAAGACGATGTAATGCTGGAAGCTGTCATTTTCCCTATGGGATCCGGTAAGCCATTTTTATTCAGACAGTAAATAAGGGCTTCACAAGGGCTTATTAAGACTGTAGACATTTTCTGGGCTAAATCGATTCATATATTACACATATTTAGCCTTGAGGAATCATTTAATCTGGGTATTTTTGTTAAATAATATCGGCAGGCACTGTTTTAGACACCTTATTCTCTAGGGGCTTTCCCTAATCATAGGCAGAGCCTCATTTTCGCGCCGGTATTGCGCACTTGTTTTTGAGAAGCATGACATGCAGTCGCATGTGTGAGGAGCTCTGATACATAGAAAAGACTTTCTGAAGGCGTCATTTGGTATCGTATTCCCCTTTGGGCTTGGTTGGGTCTCAGCAAAGCAGATACCAGGGACTGTAAAGGGGTTAAAGTTAAAAACGGCTCCGGTTCCGTTATTTTAAGGGTTAAAGCTTCCAAATTTGGTGTGCAATACTTTTAAGGCTTTAAGACACTGTGGTGAAAATTTGGTGAATTTTGAACAATTCCTTCATACTTTTTCGCAATTGCAGTAATAAAGTGTGTTCAGTTTAAAATTTAAAGTGACAGTAACGGTTTTATTTTAAAACGTTTTTTGTACTTTGTTATCAAGTTTATGCCTGTTTAACATGTCTGAACTACCAGATAGACTGTGTTCTGAATGTGGGGAAGCCAAGGTTCCTTCTCATTTAAATAAATGTGATTTATGTGACACTGAAAATGATGCCCAAGATGATTCCTCAAGTGAGGGGAGTAAGCATGGTACTGCATCATTCCCTCCTTCGTCTACACGAGTCTTGCCCACTCAGGAGGCCCCTAGTACATCTAGCGCGCCAATACCCCTTACTATGCAACAATTAACGGCTGTAATGGATAATTCTATCAAAAACATTTTAGCCAAAATGCCCACTTATCAGCGTAAGCGCGACTGCTCTGTTTTAGATACTGAAGAGCATGAGGACGCTGATGATAATGGTTCTGAAATGCCCCTACACCAGTCTGAGGGGGCCAGGGAGGTTTTGTCTGAGGGAGAAATTTCAGATTCAGGGAAAATTTCTCAACAAGCTGAACCCGATGTGATTACATTTAAATTTAAGTTGGAACATCTCCGCGCTCTGCTTAAGGAGGTATTATCCACTCTGGATGATTGTGAGAATTTGATCATCCCAGAGAAACTATGTAAAATGGACAAGTTCTTAGAGGTCCCGGGGCTCCCAGAAGCTTTTCCTATACCCAAGCGGGTGGCGGACATTGTAAATAAAGAATGGGAAAGGCCCGGTATACCTTTCGTCCCTCCCCCCATATTTAAAAAATTGTTTCCTATGGTCGACCCTAGAAAGGACTTATGGCAGACTGTCCCCAAGGTCGAGGGAGCGGTTTCTACTTTAAACAAACGCACCACTATACCCATAGAAGATAGTTGTGCTTTCAAAGATCCTATGGATAAAAAATTAGAAGGTTTGCTTAAAAAGATGTTTGTTCAGCAAGGTTACCTTCTACAACCAATTTCATGCATTGTCCCTGTCACTACAGCCGCGTGTTTCTGGTTCGATGAGCTAGTAAAGGCGATCGATAGTGATTCTCCTCCTTATGAGGAGATTATGGACAGAATCCGTGCTCTCAAATTGGCTAATTCTTTCACCCTAGACGCCACTTTGCAATTGGCTAGGTTAGCGGCGAAGAATTCTGGGTTTGCTATTGTGGCGCGTAGAGCGCTTTGGTTGAAATCTTGGTCAGCGGATGCGTCTTCCAAGAACAAACTCCTTAACATTCCTTTCAAGGGGAAAACGCTGTTTGGCCTTGACTTGAAAGAGATTATCTCTGATATCACTGGGGGTAAGGGCCACGCCCTTCCTCAGGATAGGTCTTTCAAGGCCAAAAATAAACCTAATTTTCGTCCCTTTCGTAGAAACGGACCAGCCCCAAGTGCTACGTCCTCTAAGCAAGAGGGTAATACTTCTCAAGCCAAGCCATTGGAGACCAATGCAAGGCTGGAACAAGGGAAAGCAGGCCAAGAAACCTGCCACTGCTACCAAGACAGCATGAAATGTTGGCCCCCGATCCGGGACCGGATCTGGTGGGGGGCAGACTCTCTCTCTTCGCTCAGGTTTGGGCAAGAGATGTTCTGGATCCTTGGGCACTAGAAATAGTGTCCCAAGGTTATCTTCTGGAATTCAAGGGGCTTCCCCCAAGGGGGAGGTTCCACAGGTCTCAATTGTCTTCAGACCACATAAAGAGACAGGCATTCTTACATTGTGTAGAAGACCTGTTAAAAATGGGAGTGATTCATCCTGTTCCATTAGGAGAACAAGGGATGGGGTTCTACTCCAATCTGTTCATAGTTCCCAAAAAAGAGGGAACGTTCAGACCAATCTTAGATCTCAAGATCTTAAACAAGTTTCTCAAGGTTCCATCGTTCAAAATGGAAACCATTCGAACAATTCTTCCTTCCATCCAGGAAGGTCAATTCATGACCACGGTGGATTTAAAGGATGCGTATCTACATATTCCTATCCACAAGGAACATCATCGGTTCCTAAGGTTCGCATTCCTGGACAAGCATTACCAGTTCGTGGCGCTTCCTTTCGGATTAGCCACTGCTTCAAGGATTTTCACAAAGGTACTAGGGTCCCTTCTAGCGGTGCTAAGACCAAGGGGCATTGCAGTAGTACCTTACTTGGACGACATTCTGATTCAAGCGTCGTCCCTTCCTCAAGCAAAGGCTCACACGGACATAGTCCTGGCCTTTCTCAGATCTCACGGATGGAAAGTGAACGTGGAAAAGAGTTCTCTATCTCCGTCGACAAGGGTTCCCTTCTTGGGAACAATAATAGACTCCTTAGAAATGAGGATTTTTCTGACAGAGGCCAGAAAAACAAAACTTCTAAACTCTTGTCAAACACTTCATTCCGTTCCTCTTCCTTCCATAGCGCAGTGCATGGAAGTAATAGGTTTGATGGTAGCGGCAATGGACATAGTTCCTTTTGCGCGCATTCATCTAAGACCATTACAACTGTGCATGCTCAGTCAGTGGAATGGGGACTATACAGACTTGTCTCCGAAGATACAAGTAAATCAGAGGACCAGAGACTCACTCCGTTGGTGGCTGTCCCTGGACAACCTGTCACAAGGGATGACCTTCCGCAGACCAGAGTGGGTCATTGTCACGACCGACGCCAGTCTGATGGGCTGGGGCGCGGTCTGGGGATCCCTGAAAGCTCAGGGTCTTTGGTCTCGGGAAGAATCTCTTCTACCGATAAATATTCTGGAACTGAGAGCGATATTCAATGCTCTCAAGGCTTGGCCTCAGCTAGCAAAGGCCAAGTTCATACGGTTTCAATCAGACAACATGACGACTGTTGCGTACATCAACCATCAGGGGGGAACAAGGAGTTCCCTGGCGATGGAAGAAGTGACCAAAATCATTCAATGGGCGGAGACTCACTCCTGCCACCTGTCTGCAATCCACATCCCAGGAGTGGAAAATTGGGAAGCGGATTTTCTGAGTCGTCAGACATTACATCCGGGGGAGTGGGAACTCCATCCGGAAATCTTTGCCCAAATTACTCAACTGTGGGGCATTCCAGACATGGATCTGATGGCCTCTCGTCAGAACTTCAAGGTTCCTTGCTACGGGTCCAGATCCAGGGATCCCAAGGCGACTCTAGTAGATGCACTAGTAGCACCTTGGACCTTCAAACTAGCTTATGTATTCCCGCCGTTTCCTCTCCTCCCCAGGCTGGTAGCCAGGATCAATCAGGAGAGGGCGTCGGTGATCTTGATAGCTCCTGCGTGGCCACGCAGGACTTGGTATGCAGATCTGGTGAATATGTCATCGGCTCCACCATGGAAGCTACCTTTGAGACGAGACCTTCTTGTTCAAGGTCCGTTCGAACATCCAAATCTGGTCTCACTCCAGCTGACTGCTTGGAGATTGAACGCTTGATCTTATCAAAACGAGGGTTCTCAGATTCTGTTATTGATACTCTTGTTCAGGCCAGAAAGCCTGTAACTAGAAAAATTTACCACAAAATATGGAAAAAATATATCTGTTGGTGTGAATCTAAAGGATTCCCTTGGGACAAGGTAAAGATTCCTAAGATTCTATCCTTTCTTCAAGAAGGATTGGAGAAAGGATTATCTGCAAGTTCCTTGAAGGGACAGATTTCTGCCTTGTCTGTGTTACTTCACAAAAAACTGGCAGCTGTGCCAGATGTTCAAGCCTTTGTTCAGGCTCTGGTTAGAATCAAGCCTGTTTACAAACCTTTGACTCCTCCTTGGAGTCTCAACTTAGTTCTTTCAGTTCTTCAGGGGGTTCCGTTTGAACCCTTACATTCCGTTGATATTAAGTTATTATCTTGGAAAGTTTTGTTTTTGGTTGCAATTTCTTCTGCTAGAAGAGTTTCAGAATTATCTGCTCTGCAGTGTTCTCCTCCTTATCTGGTGTTCCATGCAGATAAGGTGGTTTTACGTACTAAACCTGGTTTTCTTCCAAAAGTTGTTTCTAACAAAAACATTAACCAGGAGATAGTCGTGCCTTCTTTGTGTCCGAAACCAGTTTCGAAGAAGGAACGTTTGTTGCACAATTTGGATGTTGTTCGCGCTCTAAAATTCTATTTAGATGCTACAAAGGATTTTAGACAAACATCTTCCTTGTTTGTTGTTTATTCTGGTAAAAGGAGAGGTCAAAAAGCAACTTCTACCTCTCTCTCTTTTTGGATTAAAAGCATCATCAGATTGGCTTACGAGACTGCCGGACGGCAGCCTCCTGAAAGAATCACAGCTCATTCCACTAGGGCTGTGGCTTCCACATGGGCCTTCAAGAACGAGGCTTCTGTTGATCAGATATGTAGGGCAGCGACTTGGTCTTCACTGCACACTTTTACCAAATTTTACAAGTTTGATACTTTTGCTTCTTCTGAGGCTATTTTTGGGAGAAAGGTTTTGCAAGCCGTGGTGCCTTCCATTTAGGTGACCTGATTTGCTCCCTCCCTTCATCCGTGTCCTAAAGCTTTGGTATTGGTTCCCACAAGTAAGGATGACGCCGTGGACCGGACACACCTATGTTGGAGAAAACAGAATTTATATTTACCTGATAAATTACTTTCTCCAACGGTGTGTCCGGTCCACGGCCCGCCCTGGTTTTTTAATCAGGTCTGATAATTTATTTTCTTTAACTACAGTCACCACGGTATCATATGGTTTCTCCTATGCAAATATTCCTCCTTAACGTCGGTCGAATGACTGGGGTAGGCGGAGCCTAGGAGGGATCATGTGACCAGCTTTGCTGGGCTCTTTGCCATTTCCTGTTGGGGAAGAGAATATCCCACAAGTAAGGATGACGCCGTGGACCGGACACACCGTTGGAGAAAGTAATTTATCAGGTAAACATAAATTCTGTTTTTCTTGAAGGATGCAGACTTCTTCCTGTACCACTGCTTGAAGAAGGTGTCTTCCAGAAACTGGCAGTAGGACTGGGAGTTGAGCTTGACTCCATCCTCAACCCGAAAAGGCCCCACAAGCTCATCTTTGATGATACCAGCCCAAACCAGTACTCCACCTCCACCTTGCTGGCGTCTGAGTCGGACTGGAGCTCTCTGCCCTTTACCAATCCAGCCACGGGCCAATCCATTTGGCCCATCAAGACTCACTCTCATTTCATCAGTCCATAAAACCTTAGAAAAATCAGTCTTGAGATATTTCTTGGCCCAGTCTTGACGTTTCAGCTTGTGTGTCTTGTTCAGTGGTGGTCGTCTTTTAGCCTTTCTTACCTTGGCCATGTCTCTGAGTATTGCACACCTTGTGCTTTTGGGCACTCCAGTGATGTTGCAGCTCTGAAATATGGCCAAACTGGTGGCAAGTGGCATCTTGGCAGCTGCACGCTTGACTTTTCTCAGTTCATGGGCAGTTATTTTGCGCCTTGGTTTTTCCACACGCTTCTTGCGACCCTGTTGACTATTTTGAATGAAACGCTTGATTGTTCGATGATCACGCTTCAGAAGCTTTGCAATTTTAAGAGTGCTGCATCCCTCTGCAAGATATCTCACTATTTTTGACTTTTCTGAGCCTGTCAAGTCCTTCTTTTGACCCATTTTGCCAAAGGAAAGGAAGTTGCCTAATAATTATGCACACCTGATATAGGGTGTTGATGTCATTAGACCACACCCCTTCTCATTACAGAGATGCACATCACCTAATATGCTTAATTGGTAGTAGGCTTTCGAGCCTATACAGCTTGGAGAAAGACAACATGCATAAAGAGGATAATGTGGTCAAAATACTCATTTGCCTAATAATTCTGCACTCCCTGTATATATATATATATATATATATATATATATATATATATATATATATATATATATATATATATATTTATTTACATCTCTTGTTTTATGTCACTGTCCATAAACACTGCATGATTAATAGCAGTTAGCCTCATTGAGGCTAAATGAATCTATAGTTATTTCCACAGGTCCTAGTCTCTCACGTTGATCATTCACTCCAGCTGTTTCCAATTATTCTCCAACGTTTCACTCTAACCAAGAGGCTAACATGCCTTGTCCTTTGTATACTGCATTAGGGCCTCACTCGTCTCTATATTAACCAGGGCACCAAGGCTCATTGTAGCCAATACTGATGACAAGATACTGGATTGGATTAAATATTTAAAGCTATTGTAAATACTGAACATAGCACATTCAGTGTAGAGTAGATGGCTTTAACTGAAAGTTATGCCTGTTCCACCCATGGATATATTTCACTAGGCTTCTTCCTAGAATATTTGTTTCTCCATATTAAACCTAGCCACTATACTGTGTTAATTACCTTATTAAGTATCAACTAATAATTAAAGTAACAGAACAGTGTATCTCACTTCTTAGCTGGCCATGGCCAAATACAAAATAGAGATTAATATATCTACACCAGTATGTTTCAGAGCAATCTTGGTTTCATGTGAGGCTATTGTAGCTCAGTGCTTCACTATATCACTAACTACTACTCCCAAAAGCATAGTATATATGTTCACTATTTCAGCTTCTGTGTCTCTCTCCTCGTATATAATCCATTGGGCAGAAAAGCAGGGATGCATTTTTTCTCCTATCTTTCTGGAAAAAGAAAATCATAGTCTAGTTACTTGAAATGGGAAATAAAGGTCATCTGCTGGAAAGCCACATTATTCTGGTGATACCTGATGCTGTATTGATTATTATTGTATCTGCTCTGCACAGTATAGATGTTGATCATTTGAGCTGTCTTTCTTTGATTGATCTTTTTATTTATTTATTTTTTTACTCTATTTTTCCTTGCTTTATTTCTAATGTTAAAGTGAATGTAAATTTTGATGCTAAAGTGCCCGGTTTTTAAAAATTTGATTAAAAACAGGGGCACATTAATTCATAAAAATTTACATTTCACTTGTGCTGTGAAAAAAAACCTACCTTTTAATCTTCACAGCAGCTCCAGCTTCCCCCACCTGTTGCAAAACCTCTTCCTGGGTCTAAAATTAGGAATCCGGCTTCCTCCAATCACTGCGTTGAATTAGACACTGATTCCCCCGGGGGGGGTGGTGGAGCTGTGATTGGAGGATGACCTATCCATCATTTCTGACATGAGAAATGGCTTGCGATGGGTGGAGGAAGCTGGAGCTGCTGTCAAGTTTAAAAGGTAAGCATTTTTTCACAATAGGAGTGAGATGTAAATTTTGATGAATTAAAGTGCCCCTGTTTTTTATCGAATTTGTAAAAACCGGGCACTTAAGCATCAAAATTTACATTCACTTTAAGATAGTGGGATTTGTTTTGTTACTATTATTTTTATTATTCAAGTAAATCTAGGTACGACTGAGTATGTGACATATGTCCAAACATTTTCAAACCTGCATGCATTAGTATCACGAAACACACAACTCTTCTTTATTAACCATTACTATAATAAGAAATGCAGGTTCCAGATACCATTGCGATTGGGAGCTTTTATGTCTTTTCTAAAGTTATTATTTGTTACATTTTTGTTACATTATTATGATCATTACCTATTGTCCCAATTAAGTGAACTTCTTATGCTGAGTCAACTTTTATTTTTGGTAGCGTTAATGAGGCTTTCAATTTTACTCAAGTAAGATGGTTTGTGCTAAGCACTGAAAAGCTGGTTTGCCTTTTGTAATTAAATGCTAAACTTTGAGCAGTCAGCTATTTCTAAAGAGAGTTACAGGTTTGTGTTCACTCATCTGCAATTTAAATTTACTTAAAGCTTTTTATCAAGGTGTCAAAACTTTTGGAAATGTTGCAACAAAATCATTATTACATTTTGCATTAAAGCTCATTAAAGTGCTGTGTATATATAATGACTGTTTCCTGCATTAAAGGATAGAGAAAATCAAATTTTTTGTTTTTATTATTATTATTTTTTTTTTTAAATACTTTTTATTGAGGTTAAACATGAAATACAATAGGCAAATTGCATTACAGAAGTCATAGACATATGAAAAAGAGAAGAGATGTCATTCATATTGCCACTGTACATAGCCATAACCGTTTCCTCACGATTATGCAATATTCCAAAAATAGACCTCACTTTCTCCTACATTGGTGTGTCCGGTCCACGGTTTCATCCTTACTTGTGGGAATATTCTCTTCCCCAACAGGAAATGGCAAAGAGAGCACAGCAAAAGCTGCCCATATAGCTCCCCCTCTGGCTCCGCCCCCCCAGTCATTCTCTTTGCCGCTCTGAACAAGTAGCATCTCCACGGGCATGGTAAAGAGTATGTGGTGTTAGTGTAGTTTTTATTTCTTCTATCAAGAGTTTGTTATTTTAAAATAGTGCCGGTTTGTACTATTTACTCTACAACAGAAAGTGATGAAGAGTTCTGTTTTAAGAGGAGTATGATTTTAGCAGCAGATGGGGCATTCCAGACATGGATCTGATGGCGTCTCGTCAGAACTTCAAGGTTCCTCGCTACGGGTCCAGATCCAGGGATCCCAAGGCGACACTAGTGGATGCATTAGTGGCGCCTTGGTCGTTCAACCTAGCTTATGTATTTCCACCGTTTCCTCTCCTTCCCAGGCTCGTAGCCAGGATCAAACAGGAGAAGGCCCCGGTGATTCTGATAGCTCCTGCGTGGCCACGCAGGACTTGGTATGCAGACCTGGTGAATATGTCATCGGCTCCACCATGGAAGCTACCTTTGAGACAGGATCTTCGAGTACAAGGTCCATTCGAACATCCAAATCTAGTCTCTCTGCAGCTGACTGCTTGGAAATTGAACGCTTGATTTTATCTAAGCGTGGGTTTTCAGATTCAGTTATAGATACTCTGGTCCAAGTCAGAAAACCTGTGACTAGGAAAATTTACCATAAAATATGGAAAAAATATATCTGTTGGTGTGAATCCAAGGGATTCTCTTGAAGTAAAATTAAAATTCCTAGGATTCTTTCCTTTCTCCAAGAGGGTTTGGATAAAGGGTTGTCAGTGAGTTCTCTAAAAGGACAGATATCTGCTCTGTCTGTTTTGTTACACAAACGCCTGGCAGCAGTGCCAGATGTACAAGCATTTGTACAGGCCTTAGTCAGAATCAAGCCTGTTTACAGACCCATGACTCCTCCATGGAGTCTAAATTTAGTTCTTTCAGTTCTTCAAGGGGTTCCGTTTGAACCTTTGCATTCCATAGATATTAAGTTACTATCTTAGAAAGTTCTGTTTTTGGTTGCTATTTCTTCTGCTAGAAGAGTTTCTGAATTGTCTGCTTTGCAGTGTGATCCACCCTATCTGGTATTCCATGCAGATAAGGTTGTTTTGCGTACCAAACCTGGTTTTCTTCCAAAGGTGGTTTCCAACAGGAATATTAACCAGGAAATAGTTGTTCCTTCTCTGTGTCCGAATCCAGCTTCGAAGAAGGAACGTTTGTTACACAATTTAGATGTGGTCCGTGCTTTAAAATTCTATTTAGAAGCAACGAAGGATTTCAGACAAACATCATCTTTGTTTGAGGTTTATTCTGGTAAGAGGAGAGGGCAGAAAGCTACTGCTACCTCTCTTCCTTTTTGGCTGAAAAGCATCATCCGATTGGCTTATGAGACTGCCGGACGGCAGCCTCCTGAACGAATTACAGCTCACTCTACTAAAGCTGTGGCTTCCACATGGGCCTTCAAGAACGAGGCTTCTGTTGATCAGATATGTAAGGCAGCGACTTGGTCTTCTCTGCACACTTTTGCCAAATTTTACAAATTTGATACTTATGCTTCTTCGGAGGCTATTTTTGGGAGAAAGGTTTTGCAAGCCGTGGTGCCTTCCGTTTAGGTAACCTGACTTGTTCCCTCCCTTCATCCGTGTCCTAAACCTTTGGTATTGGTTCCCACAAGTAAGGATGAAGCCGTGGACCGGACACACCAATGTAGGAGAAAACAGAATTTATGCTTACCTGATAAATTTCTTTCTCCTACGGTGTGTCCGGTGCACGGCCAGCCCTGGCTTTTTAGTCAGGTTCCAAATTTTTTCTTTCTATACACTACAGTCACCACGGCACCCTATGGTTTCTCCTTTTTCTCCTAACCGTCGGTCGAATGACTGGGGGCGGAGCCAGAGGGGGAGCTATATGGGCAGCTTTTGCTGTGCTCTCTTTGCCATTTCCTGTTGGGGAAGAGAATATTCCCACAAGTAAGGATGAAGCCGTGGACCGGACACACCGTAGGAGAAAGAAATTTATCAGGTAAGCATAAATTCTGTTTTTTCTGTATTTTCTTTGATGCTAAACAGTAACATGAAAAGAGTAAACATAATGCACATCAAGGGAAGATTCACATTGGTTAATATATAACTGCAGATTATATGATTGTTTCAGACTAAACAATATATATGTCAAATTGAATAGCACATTCAGAAATACCATTTGAAAACACCATTGTGCAACAAAGTATAACATAACAATAAAGAAAATTTACAACAGAAATGTAGTATGGTCTCTTGCTTTCAATAAGTATATCATCTTACAATTGCCAACAGCTTCTGAACTGGTAGTGTCTTTTGGTAAGTTCTTAAAGAAATACATTGTTTAGCAGTCCCTATCAAGGCTTTCTACTGTTAGTGCAATATGTAGTAATGTAGACCATAAAAACAATACAACAGAGCAGTTACAACATGTTTACATGCAGAGAAAAAAAAAAATCCTTTAAAGGAATAAGTTGTGACCAAACACTGAACACACAAAACCAATGTTTGCTAATAGGTGAAGGACATCTTGATGCAATCATGGGATAATGATGATTTTAGCTTGTGCAATATATGGGTGCATGATTGCGCTGAGCATGTGTATAGGTATTTGGTTACTGAAAGAAAGAACTTATGAATATGGTGTGATGCAACAGCTAGAGGAGGCGCACCGAAAAGGAGGAGGGGGAAAAGAGAGGGGAAAAAAAGGGGGGAGGAAGTGAAGGGAGGAAATCGAGATAGTGGGGAGAGACGAGAGGTTGGAGGTCTGGGGATCTTTCAGGCTCTTCATTAATTTTTAAGTTTTAGGGAGTCAAATTCTCCTCCACAGTTCCCAAGTCTGAAAGTGTAGGGAGATCTTATTATTTGCTGTAAAGATGGGACTTTCCATTACTTCTAAATAATCCATGATTTTAGTCAAATCATGCCAGTTGGGAATGTTGATTTGTTTCCACAAGCGAGCGATAGAAAGTTTGACAGCCATTAGAAGATAGATGCTGAGGACGCCCACAGGGGAGAGAGGGCACCCCATGCCCAGGTGAAATAACACTTTCTGTGGATCCAACCAAAGGGTCGGATCTATCTCAGAGCATCTATGGGAAAGCATATCCCATAGAGGTTGTAGGACAGGGCATTCCCACCATATATGTGATGAGGAACCTATTTGACTGCAGCCTCTCCAGCAGAGCGGGGTGTTTTTATTATTTTAAATTGTGTTTGTATCAATGGAGCCAACTGCTTTCACACTTTTATTTGGTTTTAACTTCCCCAGGCAATTAGGAACGTCTATAGAAGAATTGCCTACATTGCCATAAACGATGGGGAGAAGTCAGTTTTTTCTTAAACACCATAAAGATGTGCTTGTCCTTCAGACTGACATCCCATCCACGATTAAAGTGATCAATTTTCATGTCATAAAATACTTTATTGTTAACCTATCATTAAACGCCTTGCAACATAGAAAATACCCAATATACTCATTTTCTGACATGGCTGAATAAGGCAGTTATATTTAAACTAGTCCTAAAACCCGTGAACATGGGCCATTTGTAGTACAGCGGTCCCACCACTTGCTCTCTCTCTCCCCCCCTCTCTTTTGCTCTCTCTCCCTTCTCTCTTGTGCTCTCTCCCCCCCTCTCTCTCTCCCCTCTTTCTTGTGCTCTCTCTCCCCCTCTATTTTGCTCTCTCCCCCCTCTCATTTGCTCTCTCTCTCCCCCCTCTCATTTGCTCTCTCTCTCCCCCCTCTCATTTGCTCTCTCTCTCCCCCCTCTCATTTGCTCTCTCTCTCCCCCCTCTCATTTGCTCTCTCTCCCCCACTCTTTTCTCTTTCTCCCCCTCTCTTGCTTTCTCTCTCCCCCCTCTCTTGCTTTCTCTCTCCCCCCTCTCTTGCTCTCTCTCTCCCCCCTCTCTTGCTCTCTCTCTCCCCCCTCTCTTGCTCTCTCTCTCCCCCTCTCTTGCTCTCTCCCTATGCTGTGTCCATGTCAATCTTTTTAGTAAGAGTAATGGTGGTTTTTAGCAGTTAGAAAGCACCAAGGTTGTCTTTGCTTTATTTCTAACATTATTGCTACCCGTTTTATAAAAAGCAAGAGTTGTTTACTCTCTCTTCCCACTCTCTTTTGTGCTCTCTCTCTCCCCCCTCTTTTGCGCTCTCTTTCTCCCCCTCTCTTGCTCTCTTCCCCCTCTCTTGCTCTCTCTTCCCCCTCTCTTGCTCTCTCTCTTCCACCTCTCTTGCTCTCTCTCTTCCACCTCTCTTGCTCTCTCTCTTCCACCTCTCTTGCTCTCTCTCTTCCCCCTCTCTTGCTCTCTCTCTTCCCCCTCTCTTGCTCTCTCTCCCCCCTCTCTTGCTCTCTCTCCCCCCTCTTTTGCATTCTCTCTCCCCCCCTCTCTTGCTCTCTCTCTTCCCCCTCTCTTTTGCTCTCTCTCTCTTCCCCCTCTCTTTTGCTCTCTCCCCCCTCTATTTTGCTCTCTTTCCTCCCTCTCTTTTGCTCTCTCTCTCTCGCCTTCCCGTTTGCTCTCTCTCCCCCCTCTCTTTTGCTCTCTCTCTCTTTCCCCCCTCTCTTTTGCTCTCTTGCTCCCTCCTCTCCCCCTCTCTTTTGCTCTCTCTCTTTCTCCCCCTCTCTTTTGCTCTCTCTCTTTCTCCCCCTCTCTTTTGCTCTTTCTCCCCCTCCCTTTTGCTCTCTCTCTCTCTCCCCATCTCTTTTGCTCTCTATATCTCTCTCTCCCCCTCTCTCTTTTACTCCCCCCCCCCTCTCTTTTGCTCTCTCTTTCTTTCCTATGGCATGGAGAGTCCACGATTACATTCCAATTACTAGTGGGAATTCAACTCCTAGCCAGCAGGAGGAGGCAAAGAGCACCCCAACAAAGCTGCTAAGTTCAACTTCCCTTACTCATAATCCCCAGTCATTCTCTTTGCCTTTGTCAATGGAGGATGTGCGAAGATGGTGTCTGAAGATATTTAATCGTTTTATGGGTACTTTTCCCTGAAAGCAAGAATTGGGGCTATGCTGTGTCCATGTCAATCTCTTTTGTAAGAGTAATGGTGGCTTTTAGCAGTTAGAAAACGGCGAGGTTGTCTTTGCTTTATTTCTAACATTATTGCTACCCGTTTTATAAAAAGCCAGAGTTTGTTACTCTGTTCTTTCTTTTTCT
The DNA here is from genome assembly GCF_027579735.1 of Bombina bombina. Lineage (NCBI taxonomy): Eukaryota > Metazoa > Chordata > Amphibia > Anura > Bombinatoridae > Bombina > Bombina bombina. The sequence continues at coordinate 160,352,251 of NC_069500.1, forward strand.
AAAGGTCCCTGATAGAGAGTGGAGTGTCTTATCACACCTAAAAAGCTGTTCCTGCCCTGCCGCTGGATCCACAGGTACGTGCATTTGCCTTCTAAGTATTGAAGAACAGCACTTTGGAGGTTAATTCCTCTAGTGGATCTACATTTGTGACAGTTGTAACCTTAGGTTGGGTTAACAGTTTGGGCATTTTTTTTGGCAGGCACTGGCATGAGAGGCTGATCTCAAGGGTTACAAGTTTTTGAATTATATCCTTGGATCAGGATATTTTTATGGCCCATGGGTAGTTTGGGGTTTATGACTCCTGGGTTTCATGGGCAGTTTATTCACCAGATCAGACCCAGTACTATTATAACCCTAATCCCTTAATCTGTAGGTAATATGACAGTGTGATCCGGGTTTTGCAGCAACATTATACGTTAGATTTTATTTTTTAACTACAGTATATTGTTGTATCGATAATATCCCCAATTCTCCCGTGTATAATCCGGGTCAGCCTGCAGCTACAAGCGTCTCACTCTCTGTCTGGTCCATTCTCAGGCTCTTGAGGCCTTTATTTGTGGACCAGAGAGTGGTGTGTAGCGAGTAAGGCTTTTCTATCTCTTTTGGGCAATTGGTATAACAGCACACAGACAGCAGTGGTGGATGGATAGTGCCAGGTACAATCTACTACTCGCCATGTGCTTTGGGTCCTTGATCAGTCCGTCTATATCACTCTCCACATCAAGTCTACCTAGCTTGAGGAGGAGAGCGGCTGTAATATTTTTCATCTACATTGCTCTAGTCTGCTATTTCATGTGGAGTAACGTTTGGAGCCGCATATTAAGTTAAGGGACTTTAGTACGATATGTCTCCTTTTATACAGTAGTGTTTTCTAGTGTATCAAGCGGCAGGGCATATGTATTTTGGCTCCATCTGCATTTTCTCCCTCATATCTTGCGTCTGTTAACCTGGCGATCGCATTGCGCGCCAGTAGATAAAGTCTCTTCACAATTAAAGAGGTTATCCGGTATTTTTATTACTTTACCTCAGAATTTTCATGGTAAAATGGCGCCCCCATTTTATTTTATATGCTGTCTGTACAGCCGCATAATAGGGCATTGCACACCTGACACAATGAATGCAGATTTCACATTTAAGCATCATGCTATTTGGATTTTTCGGCTCACCAATCATGATTTCTTATTGTTGCAGCACTAGTCTAGCAGCAATGATAAATAAAACAAACTGACTTGAATTGCAGCTTAGAATAAAAAAATATTACATTTTTTTTTATATTTTTTAAATGACTTGCATTGCACTTCAGCAGCATCCATCCATAAAGAATGAGAAAATATTAAACAAATTAATTTTTTGGGCACGTTAATTATGCAGAATATAGATCATTTCTGATAACTTATAAAAAATTATTTGTGTACTGTTATGGTACACTACTGGACTGCAAAATGGTATAATAAGGGTATCTAGTAAGTAACTCTATATCATTCATCCTCTATAATCTATCTACTAGATAGATGTTAGAGTAGTAGATATTATTTATATATATTTCTCCAACATTGGTGTGTCCGGTCCAAGGCGTCATCCATTACTTGTGGGAATATTCTCTTCCCCAACAGGAAATGGCAAAGAGCACAGCAAAAGCTGTCCATATAGCCCCTCCTCAGGCTCCGCCCCCCCAGTCATTTTCTTTGCCGCTCTGAACAAGTAGCATCTCCACGGAGATGGGGAAGGGTATGTGGTGTTTAGTTGTAGTTTTTATTCTTCTATCAAAAGTTTGTTATTTTGAAATAGTACTGGTATGTACTATTTACTCTGAAACAGAAAGAGATGAAGAGTTCTGTTTAAAAGAGGTGTTAGGTGTCCCCTTCAGGGGGTAAGTGTCAGTGCAGGCCAAAGCCTGGGGCCTAGTGTACCACCTGAGGCATATGTAGATTACCTGATAAGGGCCCCTTAGAATGACTCAGACCACGCAGCATTATGATCGAAAGCCAATTCTGTTTATTGCACAGTGCAAGCCTTTCTTATAGTGACATACAGGGTTAAGGGGATGACACGTTAGGACCGCGTCATCTTACACAGTTATACAGAGCAATTTACAAGGAAAAACTGGAACATGAGTTTCTCATAACAATATTTACAGAGTCATAACAAACTACCATCTGCAGAGACAACCGAGTGTCTGAAGCCTCTTGTTTACATTATCTTATTCTATCTTACTTCTAGGCATTAGGCCAGGGTACATTGGCAAGACCGAATAGCTAAAGAAACTCATAACATGCATATAATTCTCACTGCATAATACCCCAGTATAATAAAGTCTATTCATTACAAAATGGCTGCGAGGAACAAGATGGCTGCGAAGAACAAGATGGCTGCCATCAGGTTCATATTACCCCTAACAAGAGGAGTATGATTTTAGCAGCAGTAACTAAAATCAATTGCTGTTCCCACGCAGGACTGTTGAGCCCAGAGAACTTCAGTGGGGGGGAACATTTTGCAGACTTTTCTGCTTAAGGTATGACTAGCCATTTTTCTAACAAGACTGTGTAATGCTGGAAGGCTGTCATTTTCCCTCATGGGGATCGGAAAGCCATTTTCTTAGACTCAGAAAGAATAAAGGGCTTATTATGGGCTATTAACTGGTGGACACTCTTAAGGGCTAAATCGATTGTTTATTTAAGTTATTATTTAAAGTTTGAAGTGGATTTCACACTTTTTATTATTTGGGGAGCGTTTTTATCGCGAGGCACTAGTTAAGACACCTTCCCAGTCAGGAAGGGCCTTTCACTGTAGTAGGCAGAGCCTTATTTTCGCGCCATTATTGCGCAGTTTCTTTTGAGTGCAGTGCATGCAGCTGCATGTGAGAGGGTCTGGTATCCACTGAAAACGTTCCTAGAAGGCTTGAATTGGTATCGTATACCCCCCTGGGATAGGTGAAGTCGCAACCAAGGCTGTGGCTGGGACTGTAGTGGGGTTAAATTGCAAACGGCTCCGGTTTCCGAATTTTAAGAGTTAACAGCTTGAAAATTGGGGTGCAATACTTTGAATGCATTAAGACACTGTGGTGAAAATTTGGTAAAGATTGGATAATTCCTTCATAGTTTTTCACATATTCAGTAATAAAGTGTGCCCTGTTTAATATTTAAAGAGACAGTAACGGTTTTGTTTAAAAACGGTTTTTGTGCTTTATTAACCAGTTTAAGCCTGTTTAACATGTCTGTACCTTCAGATAGATCATGTTCTGTATGTATGGTATTGAAGAACAGCACTTTGGAGGTTAATTCCTCTAGTGGATCTACATTTGTGACAGTTGTAACCTTAGGTTGGGTTAACAGTTTGGGCATTTTTTTTGGCAGGCACTGGCATGAGAGGCTGATCTCAAGGGTTACAAGTTTTTGAATTATATCCTTGGATCAGGATATTTTTATGGCCCATGGGTAGTTTGGGGTTTATGACTCCTGGGTTTCATGGGCAGTTTATTCACCAGATCAGACCCAGTACTATTATAACCCTAATCCCTTAATCTGTAGGTAATATGACAGTGTGATCCGGGTTTTGCAGCAACATTATACGTTAGATTTTATTTTTTAACTACAGTATATTGTTGTATCGATAATATCCCCAATTCTCCCGTGTATAATCCGGGTCAGCCTGCAGCTACAAGCGTCTCACTCTCTGTCTGGTCCATTCTCAGGCTCTTGAGGCCTTTATTTGTGGACCAGAGAGTGGTGTGTAGCGAGTAAGGCTTTTCTATCTCTTTTGGGCAATTGGTATAACAGCACACAGACAGCAGTGGTGGATGGATAGTGCCAGGTACAATCTACTACTCGCCATGTGCTTTGGGTCCTTGATCAGTCCGTCTATATCACTCTCCACATCAAGTCTACCTAGCTTGAGGAGGAGAGCGGCTGTAATATTTTTCATCTACATTGCTCTAGTCTGCTATTTCATGTGGCGTAACGTTTGGAGCCGCATATTAAGTTAAGGGACTTTAGTACGATATGTCTCCTTTTATACAGTAGTGTTTTCTAGTGTATCAAGCGGCAGGGCATATGTATTTTGGCTCCATCTGCATTTTCTCCCTCATATCTTGCGTCTGTTAACCTGGCGATCGCATTGCGCGCCAGTAGATAAAGTCTCTTCACAATTAAAGAGGTTATCCGGTATTTTTATTACTTTACCTCAGAATTTTCATGGTAAAATGGCGCCCCCATTTTATTTTATATGCTGTCTGTACAGCCGCATAATAGGGCATTGCACACCTGACACAATGAATGCAGATTTCACATTTAAGCATCATGCTATTTGGATTTTTCGGCTCACCAATCATGATTTCTTATTGTTGCAGCACTAGTCTAGCAGCAATGATAAATAAAACAAACTGACTTGAATTGCAGCTTAGAATAAAAAAATATTACATTTTTTTTTATATTTTTTAAATGACTTGCATTGCACTTCAGCAGCATCCATCCATAAAGAATGAGAAAATATTAAACAAATTAATTTTTTGGGCACGTTAATTATGCAGAATATAGATCATTTCTGATAACTTATAAAAAATTATTTGTGTACTGTTATGGTACACTACTGGACTGCAAAATGGTATAATAAGGGTATCTAGTAAGTAACTCTATATCATTCATCCTCTATAATCTATCTACTAGATAGATGTTAGAGTAGTAGATATTATTTATATATATTTCTCCAACATTGGTGTGTCCGGTCCAAGGCGTCATCCATTACTTGTGGGAATATTCTCTTCCCCAACAGGAAATGGCAAAGAGCACAGCAAAAGCTGTCCATATAGCCCCTCCTCAGGCTCCGCCCCCCCAGTCATTTTCTTTGCCGCTCTGAACAAGTAGCATCTCCACGGAGATGGTGAAGAGTATGTGGTGTTTAGTTGTAGTTTTTATTCTTCTATCAAAAGTTTGTTATTTTGAAATAGTACTGGTATGTACTATTTACTCTGAAACAGAAAGAGATGAAGAGTTCTGTTTAAAAGAGGTGTTAGGTGTCCCCTTCAGGGGGTAAGTGTCAGTGCAGGCCAAAGCCTGGGGCCTAGTGTACCACCTGAGGCATATGTAGATTACCTGATAAGGGCCCCTTAGAATGACTCAGACCACGCAGCATTATGATCGAAAGCCAATTCTGTTTATTGCACAGTGCAAGCCTTTCTTATAGTGACATACAGGGTTAAGGGGATGACACGTTAGGACCGCGTCATCTTACACAGTTATACAGAGCAATTTACAAGGAAAAACTGGAACATGAGTTTCTCATAACAATATTTACAGAGTCATAACAAACTACCATCTGCAGAGACAACCGAGTGTCTGAAGCCTCTTGTTTACATTATCTTATTCTATCTTACTTCTAGGCATTAGGCCAGGGTACATTGGCAAGACCGAATAGCTAAAGAAACTCATAACATGCATATAATTCTCACTGCATAATACCCCAGTATAATAAAGTCTATTCATTACAAAATGGCTGCGAGGAACAAGATGGCTGCGAAGAACAAGATGGCTGCCATCAGGTTCATATTACCCCTAACAAGAGGAGTATGATTTTAGCAGCAGTAACTAAAATCAATTGCTGTTCCCACGCAGGACTGTTGAGCCCAGAGAACTTCAGTTGGGGGGAACAGTTTGCAGACTTTTCTGCTTAAGGTATGACTAGCCATTTTTCTAACAAGACTGTGTAATGCTGGAAGGCTGTCATTTTCCCTCATGGGGATCGGAAAGCCATTTTCTTAGACTCAGAAAGAATAAAGGGCTTATTATGGGCTATTAACTGGTGGACACTCTTAAGGGCTAAATCGATTGTTTATTTAAGTTATTATTTAAAGTTTGAAGTGGATTTCACACTTTTTATTATTTGGGGAGCGTTTTTATCGCCAGGCACTAGTTAAGACACCTTCCCAGTCAGGAAGGGCCTTTCACTGTAGTAGGCAGAGCCTTATTTTCGCGCCATTATTGCGCAGTTTCTTTTGAGTGCAGTGCATGCAGCTGCATGTGAGAGGGTCTGGTATCCACTGAAAACGTTCCTAGAAGGCTTGAATTGGTATCGTATACCCCCCTGGGATAGGTGAAGTCGCAACCAAGGCTGTGGCTGGGACTGTAGTGGGGTTAAATTGCAAACGGCTCCGGTTTCCGAATTTTAAGAGTTAACAGCTTGAAAATTGGGGTGCAATACTTTGAATGCATTAAGACACTGTGGTGAAAATTTGGTAAAGATTGGATAATTCCTTCATAGTTTTTCACATATTCAGTAATAAAGTGTGCCCTGTTTAATATTTAAAGAGACAGTAACGGTTTTGTTTAAAAACGGTTTTTGTGCTTTATTAACCAGTTTAAGCCTGTTTAACATGTCTGTACCTTCAGATAGATCATGTTCTGTATGTATGGAGGCCAAGGTGGTTCCCCCTTCAAATGTATGTGATAATTGTGCCATGGCGTCCAAACAAAGTAAGGACAGTACTGTCACATTTAGTAAGGTTGCCCAGGATGATTCCTCAGATGAAGGAAGTAGGGATAGTTCTGCATCTTCTCCTTCTGTGTCTATACCAGTTATGCCCCCGCAGGCGACCCCTAGTACTTCTAGCGCGCCAATGCTTGTTACTATGCAACAATTGACGGCAGTAATGGATAACTCCATAGCTAATATTTTATCCAAAATGCCAGGATTTCAGAGAGAGCGCGATTGCTCAGTTTTAAACACTGTAGAGCAGGAGGGCGCTGATGATAATTTATCTGTCATACCCTCACACCAGTCTGAAGTGGCAGTGAGGGAGGGTTTGTCAGATGGAGAAATTTCTGATACAGGAAGAATTTCTCAGCAGGCAGAACCTGATGTTGTGACATTTAAATTTAAATTAGAGCATCTCTGCGCATTACTTAAGGAGGTGCTATCTACTCTGGATGATTGTGACAATCTGGTCATCCCAGAAAAATTGTGCAAGATGGACAAGTTCCTAGAGGTCCCGGTGCACCCTGATGCCTTTCTGATACCTAAAAGGGTGGCGGACATAGTGAATAAGGAGTGGGAGAAGCCAGGCATACCTTTTGTCCCTCCTATATTTAAGAAATTGTTCCCCATGGTCGACCCCAGGAAGGACACATGGCAAACAGTCCCTAAGGTCGAGGGGGCGGTTTCTACACTAGCCAAACGCACAACCATTCCCATTGAGGACAATTGTGCTTTCAAAGATCCTATGGATAAAAAATTGGAGGGTTTGCTTAAAAAGATTTTTGTACAGCAAGGTTACCTCCTGCAACCTATTTTGTGCATTATTCCTGTCACTACAGCGGCGTGGTTCTGGTTCGAGGAACTGGAAAAGTCGCTCAGTAGGGAGACTCCATATGAAGAGGTCATGGACAGAATTCACGCACTTAAGTTAGCTAATTCCTTTATTTTAGACGCCGCTTTGGAGTTAGCAAGATTAGCAGCGAAAAATTCAGGGTTTGCAATTGTGGATCGTAGAGCGCTCTGGCTAAAGTCTTGGTCGGCGGATGTATCTTCCAAGACAAAATTGCTTAATATCCCTTTCAAAGGTAAGACCCTTTTTGGGCCAGAATTGAAAGAAATTATTTCAGACATCACTGGGGGAAAGGGCCATGCCCTCCCACAAGATAGGCCTTTCAAGGCTAAGAATAAGTCCAATTTCCGTTCCGTTCGCAATTTCAGGAACGGACCGGCTTCCAACTCTGCAGCCTCTAGACAAGAGGGTAACGCTTCCCAGACTAAACCAGCTTGGAAACCAATGCAAGGCTGGAACAAGGGTAAACAGGCCAAGAAGCCTGCTCCTGCTACCAAAACAGCATGAAGGTGTAGCCCCCGATCCAGGACCAAATCTAGTAGGGGGCAGACTCTCTCTCTTTGCTCAGGCTTGGGCAAGAGATGTTCAGGATCCCTGGGCACTAGAAATAGTCTCTCAGGGTTATCTTCTAGAATTCAAGGAACTACCCCCAAGGGGAAGGTTCCACATTTCTCACTTATCTTCAAACCAAATAAAGAGACAGGCATTCTTACATTGTGTAGAAGACCTGTTAAAGATGGGAGTGATACACCCAGTTCCAACTGTGGAACAAGGTCAGGGGTTTTACTCAAATCTGTTTGTAGTTCCCAAAAAAGAGGGAACTTTCAGACCAATTCTGGATTTAAAAATTCTAAACAAATTTCTCAGAGTTCCATCGTTCAAAATGGAAACCATTCGAACAATTTTACCTACAATCCAGGAGGGTCAAGATATGACTACCGTGGATTTAAATGATGCGTATCTACATATTCCTATCCACAAAGATCATCATCAGTTCCTAAGGTTCGCCTTTCTGGACAAACATTATCAGTTTGTGGCTCTCCCATTCGGACTAGCCACTGCTCCCAGAATTTTCACAAAGGTGCTTGGGTCCCTTCTAGCGGTTCTAGGACCAAGGGGCATTGCAGTGGCACCTTATCTGGACGACATTCTAATTAAAGCGCCGTCTCTTTCCAAGGCAAAGGCTCATACAGACATTGTTCTAGCCTTTCTCAGATCTCACGGGTGGAAGGTGAACGTAGAAAAGAGTTCCCTGTCTCTGTCGACAAGAGTTAACCTTTTTGGGAACAATAATAGATTCTTTAGAAATGAAGATCTTCTTGACAGAAGTCAGAAAGTCAAAGCTTCTAAACGCTTGTCAAGTTCTTCTCTCTATTCTGCAGCCTTCCATAGCTCAGTGCATGGAAGTAGTAGGGTTGATGGTTGCAGCAATGGACATAGTTCCTTTTGCTCGAATTCATCTAAGACCATTACAACTGTGCATGCTCAAGCAGAGGAATGGGGACTATACAGACTTGTCTCCAAAGATTCAAGTAGACCAGATGACCAGAGACTCACTCCGTTGGTGGTTGTCCCAGGATCACCTGTCTCAGGGAATGAGTTTCCGCAGACCAGAGTGGGTCATTGTCACGACCAACGCCAGTCTATTAGGCTGGGGCGCGGTCTGGGATTCCCTGAAAGCTCAGGGTTTATGGTCTCGGGAAGAGTCTCTTCTTCCGATCAACATCCTGGAACTGAGAGCGATATTCAATGCTCTCCGGGCTTGGCCTCAACTAGCGAAGGCCGGATTCATAAGATTCCAGTCAGACAACATGACGACTGTAGCTTACTTCAACCATCAGGGGGGAACAAGGAGTTCCTTGGCGATGAGAGAGGTATCCCAAATCATCAAATGGGCGGAGGATCACTCCTGCCACCTATCTGCAATCCACATCCCAGGAGTAGACAACTGGGAGGCGGATTATCTGAGTCGTCAGACTTTCCATGCGGGGGAGTGGGAACTCCACCCGGAGGTGTTTGCCCAGTTGACTCAATTATGGGGCATTCCAGACATGGATCTGATGGCGTCCCGTCAGAACTTCAAGGTTCCTTGCTACGGGTCCAGATCCAGGGATCCCAAGGCGACTCTAGTGGATGCATTAGTGGCGCCTTGGTCGTTCAACCTAGCTTATGCGTTTCCACCGTTCCCTCTCCTTCACAGGCTTGTAGCCAGGATCAAACAGGAGAAGGCCTCGGTGATTCTGATAGCTCCTGCGTGGCCACGCAGGACTTGATATGCAAACCTGGTGAATATATCATCGGCTCCACCATGGAAGCTACCTTTGAGACAGGATCTTCTAGTACAAGGTCCATTCGAAAATCCAAATCTAGTTTCTCTGCAGCTGACTGCTTGGAAATTGAACGCTTGATTTTATCCAAGCATGGGTTTTCAGATTCAGTGATAGATACTCTGGTCCAAGCCAGAAAACCTGTGACTAGAAAGATTTACCATAAAATATGGAAAAGATATATCTGTTGGTGTGAATCCAAGGGATTCTCCTGGAGTAAGATTAAAATTCCTAAGATCCTCTCCTTTCTCCAAGAAGGTTTGGATAAGGGATTGTCAGCGAGTTCTCTAAAAGGACAGATTTCTGCTTTATCTGTCTTGTTATACAAACGACTGGCAGCTGTGCCAGAGGTACAAGCTTTTGTACAGGCTTTGGTCAGAATCAAGCCTGTTTACAGACCCTTGACTCCTCCTTGGAGTCTAAATTTAGTTCTTTCAGTTCTTCAAGGGGTTCCGTTTCAACCCTTACATTCCATAGATATCAAGTTACTATCTTGGAAAGTTCTGTTTTTGGTTGCTATTTCTTCTGCAAGAAGAGTTTCGGAATTATCTGCTTTGCAGTGTAATACACCCTATCTAGTGTTCCATTCAGATAAGGTCGTTTTGCGTACTAAGCCTGGTTTTCTTCCGAAGGTTGTTTCGAACAGGAATATTAACCAGGAAATAGTTGTTCCTTCTCTGTGTCCGAATCCAGTTTCAAAGAAGGAACGTTTGTTACACAATTTAGATGTAGTTCGTGCTTTAAAGTTCTATTTAGAAGCAACTAAGGATTTTAGACAAACCTCATCTTTGTTTGTCGTTTACTCTGGTAAGAGGAGAGGACAAAAAGCTACGGCTACCTCTCTTTCTGGCTGAAAAGCATTATCCGATTGGCTTATGAGACTGCCGGACGGCAGCCTCCTGAACGAGTCACAGCTCACTCCACTAGAGCTGTGGCTTCCACATGGGCCTTCAAGAACGAGGCTTCTGTTGATCAGATATTTAAGGCAGCGACTTGGTCTTCTCTGCACACTTTTGCCAAATTTTACAAATTTGATACTTTTGCTTCTTCGGAGGCTGTTTTTGGGAGAGAGGTTTTGCAAGCCGTGGTGCCTTCTGTTTAGGTAACCTGATTTGCTCCCTCCCTTCATCCGTGTTCTAAAGCTTTGGTATTGGTTCCCACAAGTAATGGATGACGCCGTGGACCGGACACACCAATGTTGGAGAAAACAGAATTTATGCTTACCTGATAAATTACTTTCTCCAACGGTGTGTCCGGTCCACGGCCCGCCCTGGTTTTTTAATCAGGTTTGAAAAATTTCTTTCTCTATATACTACAGTCACCACGGCACCCTATAGTTTCTCCTTTTTCTCCTAACCGTCGGTCGAATGACTGGGGGGGCGGAGCCTGAGGAGGGGCTATATGGACAGCTTTTGCTGTGCTTTTTGCCATTTCCTTTTGGGGAAGAGAATATTCCCACAAGTAATGGATGACGCCGTGGACCGGACACACCGTTGGAGAAAGTAATTTATCAGGTAAGCATAAATTCTGTTTTTTGTAACATCATGTGTTGAATATATTATTTACAATTCACTTCACAATATATCCTACAAGCAACCCTTAATGAACATATATACATAAAATATATTGTAAAATGTAATCAAACTCAATGTTATGCATCACAAAAGTAAAAAAAAAAAAAAGTAAAGCAGTTTTCTCTTGTTAAGTGTATCCAGTCCACGGATCATCCATTACTTGTAAGATATTCTCCTTCCCAACAGGAAGTTGCAAGAGGATCACCCACAGCAGAGCTGCTATATAGCTCCTCCCCTCACTGCCATATCCAGTCATTCTCTTGCAACTCTCAACTAAGATGGAGGTCGTAAGAGGACTGTGGTGTTTTATACTTAGTTTATTTCTTCAATCAAAAGTTTGTTATTTTTAAATGGTACCGGAGTGTACTATTTATCTCAGGCAGTATTTAGAAGAAGAATCTGCCTGCGTTTTTTATGATCTTAGCAGAAGTAACTAAGATCCTTTGCTGTTCTCACATATTCTGAGGAGTGAGGTAACTTCAGAGGGGGAATAGCGTGCAGGTTTTCCTGTAATAAGGTATGTGCAGTTAAAATATTTTTCTAGGGATGGAATTTGCTAGAAAATGCTGCTGATACCGAAGTAATGTAAGTAAAGCCTTAAATGCAGTGATAGCGACTGGTATCAGGCTTATTAATAGAGATACAGATACATACTCTTATAAAAGTGTATTTTAAAACGTTTGCTGGCATGTTTAATCGTTTTTTACATATGTTTGGTGATAAAACTTATTGGGGCCTAGTTTTTTCCACATGGCTGGCTTGAATTTTGCCTAGAAACAGTTCCCTGAGGCTTCCCATGTTGTAATATGAGTGGGAGGGGTCTATTTTGGCGTTTTTTTGCACAGCAAAAATTACAGACACAGACATCCAGCTTCTTGCTGCATGATCCAGGACTTCTCTGAAGGGCTCAAAAGGCTTCAAAAGTCGTATTGAGGGAGGTATAAAGCTACAGTAGAGCTGTGGCAATTGTTGTGACTGTTTAAAAAACGTTTTTGTCATTTGTTATTCCGTTTTTGGTATTAAGGGGTTAATCATCCATTTGCAAGTGGGTGCAATGTTCTGCTAACTTATTACATACACTGTAAAAATTTCATTAGTGTTACTGCATTTTTTCACTGTTATTTCAAAATTTTGGAAAATTTGTGTTTCTTAAAGGCGCAGTAACGTTTTTTATATTGCTTGTAAACTTGTTTTAAAGTGTTTTCCAAGCTTGCTAGTCTCATTGCTAGTCTGTTTAAACATGTCTGACACAGAGGAACCTACTTGTTCATTATGTTTGAAAGCCATGGTGGAGCTCCATAGGAGAATGTGTACTAAATTTATTGATTTCACCTTAAACAGTAAAGATCAGTCTTTATCTATAAAAGAATTATCACCAGAGAGTTCTGTCGAGGGGGAAGTTATGCCGACTAACTCTCCCCACGTGTCAGACCCTTCGCCTCCCGCTCAGGGGACGCACGCTAATATGGCGCCAATTACATCAGGGACGCCCATAGCGATTACCTTGCAGGACATGGCTGCAATCATGAATAATACCCTGTCAGAGGTATTATCTAGATTGCCTGAATTAAGAGGCAAGCGCGATAGCTCTAGGGTTAGGAGAGATACAGAGCGCGCAAATGCTGTTAGAGCCATGTCTGATACTGCGTCACAGTATGCAGAACATGAGGACGGAGAGCTTCAGTCTGTGGGTGACATCTCTGATTCTGGGAAACCTGATTCAGAGATTTCTAATTTTAAATTTAAGCTTGAGAACCTCCGTGTATTGCTTGGGGAGGTATTAGCTGCTCTGAATGACTGTAACACAGTTGCAATTCCAGAGAAATTGTGTAGGCTGGATAGATACTATGCGGTGCCGGTGTGTACTGACATTTTTCCTATACCTAAAAAGCTTACAGAAATTATTAGCAAGGAGTGGGATAGACCCGGTGTGCCCTTTTCCCCACCTTCTATATTTAGAAAAATGTTTCTAATAGCCGCCACTACACGGGACTTATGGCAGACGGTCCCTAAGGTGGAGGGAGCAGTTTCTACTTTAGCAAAGCGTACCACTATCCCGGTTGAGAACAGTTGTGCTTTTTCAGATCCAATGGATAAAAAATTGGAGGGTTACCTTAAGAAAATGTTTATTCAACCAGGTTTTATTTTACAGCCCCTTGCATGCATTGCGCCTGTCACTGCTGCGGCGGCATTCTGGTTTGAGGCCCTGGAAGAGGCCATCCAGACAGCTCCATTGAATGAAATTATTGACAAGCTTAGAACGCTTAAGCTAGCTAACTCATTGGTTTCTGATGCCATTGTTCATTTGACTAAACTAACGGCTACGAATTCCGGATTCGCCATCCAGGCGCGTAGGGCGCTATGGCTTAAATCCTGGTCAGCTGACGTAACTTCAAAGTCTAAATTACTCAACATTCCTTTCAAGGGGCAGACCTTATTCGGGCCTGGATTGAAGGAAATTATTGCTGACATTACTGGAGGCAAGGGTCATACCCTTCCTCGGTACAGGGCCAAATCAAAGGCCAAACAGTCTAATTTTCGTGCCTTTTGAAATTTCAAGGCAGGAGCAGCATCAACTTCCTCCGCTTCAAAACAAGAGGGAACTGTTGCTCATTCCAGACAGGCCTGGAAACCTAACCAGTCCTGGAACAAGGGCAAGCAGGCCAGAAAGCCTGCTGCTGTCCCCAAGACAGCATGAAGGAACGGCCCCCTATCCGGAAACGGATCTAGTGGGGGGCAGACTTTCTCTCTTCGCCCAGGCGTGGGCAAGAGATGTTCAGGATCCCTGGGCGTTGGAGATCATATCTCAGGGATATCTTCTGGACTTCAAAGCTTCTCCTCCACAAGGGAGATTTCATCTTTTAAGGTTATCAGCAAACCAGATAAAGAAAGAGGCATTCCTAAGCTGTGTGCAAGACCTCCTAGTAATGGGAGTGATCCATCCAGTTCCGCGGACGGAACAAGGACAGGGATTTTATTCAAATCTGTTTGTGGTTCCCAAGAAAGAGGGAACCTTCAGACCAATCTTGGATCTAAAGATCTTAAACAAATTCCTCAGAGTTCCATCATTCAAAATGGAAACTATTCGGACCATCTTACCCATGATCGAAGAGGGTCAGTACATGACCACAGTGGACTTAAAGGATGCCTACCTTCACATACCGATTCACAAAGATCATCATCGGTTCCTAAGGTTTGCCTTTCTAGACAGGCATTAACAATTTGTAGCTCTTCCCTTCGGGTTGGCCACTGCCCCGAGAATTTTTACAAAGGTTCTGGGCTCACTTCTGGCGGTTCTAAGACCGCGAGGCATAGCGGTGGCTCCGTATCTAGACGACATCCTGATACAGGCGTCAAGCTTTCAAATTGCCAAGTCTCATACAGAGATAGTTCTGGCATTTCTGAGGTTGCAAGGGTGGAAAGTGAACGGGGAAAAGAGTTCTCTATCACCATTCACAAGAGTCTCCTTCCTAGGGACTCTTATAGATTCTGTAGAGATTAAAATTTACCTGACGGAGTCCAGGTTATCAAAACTTCTAAATGCTTGCCGTGTCCTTCATTCCATTCCACGCCCGTCAGTGGCTCAGTGCATGGAAGTAATCGGCTTAATGGTAGCGGCAATGGACATAGTGCCATTTGCGCGCCTGCATATCAGACCGCTGCAATTATGCATGCTAAGTCAGTGGAATGGGGATTACTCAGATTTGTCCCCTCTACTAAATCTGGATATCTGGATCAAGAGACCAGAGATTCTCTTCTCTGGTGGCTTTCTCGGGTCCATCTGTCCAAGGGTATGACCTTTGTCTGGAACTCCCTGAAGGCTCAGGGATCGTGGACTCAGGAGGAGAAACTCCTCCCAATAAATATTCTGGAGTTAAGGACCTTCTAATACAAGGACCTGGTATGCAGACCTAGTGGACATGTCATCTCTTCCACCATGGACTCTGCCTCTGAGTTAGGACCTTCTAATACAAGGTCCTTTCAATCATCCAAATCTACTTTCTCTGAGACTGACTGCATGGAGATTGAACGCTTGATTTTATCAAGGCGTGGCTTCTCCGAGTCAGTCATTGATACCTTAATACAGGCTTGGAAGCCTGTCACCAGGAAAATCTACCATAAGATATGGCGTAAATATCTTTATTGGTGTGAATCCAAGAGTTACTCATGGAGTAAGGTTAGGATTCCTAGGATATTGTCCTTTCTCCAAGAGGGTTTGGACAAAGGCTTATCAGCTAGTTCTTTAAAAGGACAGATCTCTGCTCTGTCTATTCTTTTGCACAAGCGTCTGGCAGAAGTTCCAGACGTCCAGGCATTTTGTCAGACTTTGGTTAGGATTAAGCCTGTGTTTAAAACTGTTGCTCCCCCGTGGAGCTTAAACTTGGTTCTTAAAGTTCTTCAGGGAGTTCCGTTTGAACCCCTTCATTCCATTGATATTAAACTTTTATCTTGGAAAGTTCTGTTTTTGATGGCTATTTCCTCGGCTCGAAGAGTCTCTGAGTTATCTGCCTTACATTGTGATTCTCCTTATCTGATTTTTCATTCAGACAAGGTAGTTCTGCGTACCAAACCTGGGTTTTTACCTAAGGTGGTTTCTAACCGGAATATCAATCAAGAGATTGTTGTTCCATCATTGTGTCCTAATCCTTCTTCAAAGAAGGAACGTCTTTTGCATAATCTGGACGTAGTCCGTCCCTTGAAGTTTTACTTACAGGCTACTAAAGATTTTCGTCAAACATCTGCCCTGTTTGTCGTTTACTCTAGACAGAGGAGAGGTCAAAAAGCTTTGGCAACATCTCTCTCCTTTTGGCTTCGGAGCATAATACGCTTAGCCTATGAGACTGCTGGACAGCAGCCCCCTGAAAGGATTACAGCTCATTCTACAAGAGCTGTGGCTACCACCTGGGCCTTTAAAAATGAGGCCTCTGTTGAACAGGTTTGCAAGGCTGCGACTTGGTCTTCGCTTCACACCTTTTCAAAATTTTACAAATTTGACACTTTTGCTTCTTCGGAGGCTGTTTTTGGGAGAAAGGTTCTACAGGCAGTGGTTCCTTCCGTTTAAGTTCCTGCCTTGTCCCTCCCATCATCCGTGTACTTTAGCTTTGGTATTGGTATCCCACAAGTAATGGATGATCCGTGGACTGGATACACTTAACAAGAGAAAACATAATTTATGCTTACCTGATAAATTTATTTCTCTTGTAGTGTATCCAGTCCACGGCCCGCCCTGTCCTTTTAAGGCAGGTCTAAATTTTAATTAAACTACAGTCACCACTGCACCCTATGGTTTCTCCTTTCTCGTCTTGTTTCGGTCGAATGACTGGATATGGCAGTGAGGGGAGGAGCTATATAGCAGCTCTGCTGTGGGTGATCCTCTTGCAACTTCCTGTTGGGAAGGAGAATATCCCACAAGTAATGGATGATCCGTGGACTGGATACACTACAAGAGAAATAAATTTATCAGGTAAGCATAAATTATGTTTTTGTACAACACTCACTTTATTGCTCACAACTTTGAGGTGTCCCACCGGCACACCACCGCTTGACCACCGGCACAGCACTTCTAGATGACTCCCACACACTCTGCAGTCTCTTCCAAAATGGCCGTTTCGCAGGCATTCTCGGGTCTGCCCACGGCCACACACTGGTCCGCCTCTCATCCTCCCTCTTCACCTCCGTTTTCATGAAGATCTGAAGTTTTTTTTCCAAAAAAATTGCATACTCTCACGGTTTTAAAACCGCATCGATTAATCACGCTTTAAAACCGCAGCCATTAATCGTGCAGCCCTACCGTGATATGTAAGTTTGGCGTGCTTCAGTTTATCCTCAGAGCTTTCATGGGAAATTGGTGCTGCCATTTTATATGCTCCCCTCTACTGGGTATTTATGAGGTCTGTATCTCCAGCCGCGATATGTAAGTTTGGCATTCTTCAGTTATATGCACCAAGGGATATATGGTGCGAGACTATCTTCCCCTCTACTGGCTATGGGTCTGAGGATCGCCTTTTTAATGTAATTTTTTAGCCTAGGAGGCATCGAATGTATGTTGATGTACTTTAGGTATTTTTTTAACTTACTGGTTAATTTTTCTGAGTCTTACAGAAAATTTTTGTATATCTTTTACTGTGATTCCTTATAAGTTTCTGCCTTTTTGTGGCAGTTCATGGCAGTCTGGCTACTGCAGATATTCTTTTAAAAGGAAAGAATAAGTTATCTAGTTTTCATTTTCTGTGGCCTGCAGGTAGGATACAACCCTCTGCTTTAGAGGTTACTCTTGGGGATGGTATCAAATTCTTTTTACTGTTTCCTTGATCTTTATCGCCATTTGGTGGTATGTAATGCATGATCAAATTTATTTTAGTTTCTCATGTATATCGTATACTATGCCAATAGATGTGTTCTGCCACCTGGTGACGTCTAATTCTCAGCAATAGAAGTTTACAGCCATCAAGGCCAACACTGGAGTTCTTATGAGGAATACTCTGTAGAGGATAAGATAGTGCTCATACTGGTATGAGCATGCCTCTCTAACATAAATTGTCATATGACTTGTACTGCTCTGACTCTCAAATATATCTCAGCAGTTATGGGTCAGTAATTCATGGAACTCTATTTTATATATCATGTTTTCATATACTTTTATATGGACACAATAGTATTATTCTCTCTTATTGAGGTGTGATATTCTATGTTTGTGACTTTAGGACACATTTTTATAATCTCTTCATATTGAAGTGATTCTGTAATGTCTGTGACATCATGTTTTGTCCTGGGTTATTGCATACATATAGATGTGTATGTATATAAATCTTGGGATCTCCTTAGGACTCTCTGAGGATATTTTTCTATTTTTTGTTAAGATTTTTATCTTTTGACCATGACATCTCGTATGATTTTAGGTTATATGTTTTTTCTTTCATTCTTTCAGTGACCCTAGGTCCTAAATAGTTTCTTGTGCTCTTATCTTTTTTAGATAGGAATTCAGGATTTTTTCCATACTAAATGGTGGTGTACCTAGGACGGTTACTTATTACCAACTCTAGTAGCCTGATGGTTAGTTTAACTGTCTAGCTAGCGGAAGGTTTGCAGTTTAAATTCAGCTGCAGCAACTCACACCTTGAATGTGTGTGTGCAAGCTGCTTATCTTTTTTTCAAATCAGAATCACTTGTAGTTCAGTGGATCAGCAAACAGCCTACCAACCGGAAGGCCAGCAGTTTGAATCCACCTGCGGATGCCAGGTTTAGAAGCCTTTTATCTAATTCTTCCAATTTGCTGCTCTGCCTTTCGGTCTGAAGTATATGGCTAGATATCTGGAAATTGCGATGGCTCCGTACCTGCACAATATCTCTGTTCAGGTGCCATCCTTTCATTTAGCATGATCCCATGTGGATTTTCTGTTAACTTTCTGCTCTCTCCGGTGGAAGGTGAATCTGAAACAGGGTGCCTTGGTGTCAATTTCCAGGTTGTGTTTTTTAAGGTCGATCATAGACTCTATCTCCATGAAGTTTTTCTTGACGAAGGTCAGAAAATCCTAACTGCTTGTTGTTTATCTTTTTCTTCTGTCCTCTATCCGTCCATCAGTGGCAATTCGTATGGAGTATTTGGTCTCATGGTGGCTTCCATGGACATTATCCGGTCTGCTAGTTTCCATTTGAGACTTCTACATGCATACTCAGACAATGGAATAGAGATAACTCTGATCTCTTTGAGTATGGTCCTGCACTTAATATCAAGAGACTCTCTATCTTGGTGGTTTTCTCAGGATCATCTGTCTCAGGGAACTTACTTCCTAAGACCAACTTGGGAGATGTGACCTTGGATGTCAGCCTGTCGGGCTGGGGAGCAGTTTGGGGCTCTCTTAAAGCTCAGGCCTGTGGTCTCGAGAGGAGTTTTCTCTTCCCATAAACATCTTGGAGTTGAGAGCAATATTCATTGCCATTGACAGCTTGGACTCGATTACCTTTAGTCTAGCTTATCAGACGGACAGTGTTCCTCAGTGGAGGAACTCAGAATTCCTTGGCTATGAAGGAGGTGACTCGCATTCTGCAGTAGGCAGAAGCTCATGATTGTCTCATATCTACTATCCACATTCCAGGGGTAGACAATTGGGAGGTGGATTTTCGGAACAGAGAGACTTTTCATCCCGGGGAGTGGGCTCTCCATCCTGAAGTGTTCTCAAGGATAACCCTCAGGTGGGGGTTCCGGAGTTGGATCTGATGGCGTCTCGTCTAAATGCCAAACTTCCAAAGTACGGTTCAAGCTCAAGAGATCCTCAGGTTTCTCTGATAGAAGCTCTAGAGGTTCTTAGGATCTTCTCTCTGGCATACCTGTTTTCCTAGATTTGCTCTCCTTACATTAGTCATTGCTTGTATCCAACAGGGGAGAGCATCCGTAACTCTAATAGCTCCTGCATGGTCTTACAAGATCTGGTTCATGGATCTGGTGAGGATGTCATCTCTCTTCTATTCAGGGTCCTTTCCTCCATCCACATCTGGATCCTCTGAAGTTAACTGCTTGGAAATTGGACGCCTAATTTTGTCTTTCTGAGACGCTCATTGATACC
This sequence comes from Bombina bombina, assembly GCF_027579735.1. NCBI lineage: Eukaryota > Metazoa > Chordata > Amphibia > Anura > Bombinatoridae > Bombina > Bombina bombina. The sequence goes on from NC_069500.1 coordinate 160,372,031, forward strand.
ATGCTTCAGGCTTCAACCCAGAAACTAGGGTTTTTCCTGGAACCGGGGTGAGGATTCATAAGGAACGTCCCGTATTTTCGGCCGGGAGAAAGGTTTGTCTGTCAGTTCACTGAAGGGTCAGATTTATGCACTGTCTTTTCCTTTGCTCAGATGTCTGGCAGATTTGCCAGATGTTCATGCTTTTGTTCAGGCCCTGGTCAGGATCAGGCCTGTGTTTAAACCTGTTGCTCCTCTTGGAGCCTTAACCTTGATCTTAAAGTTTTGCAGCAGGCTCCGTTTGAGCCGATGCATGTTGTTGTTATAAAACTCTGTAACTTATTTTTCATGCAGATAAGGCCTTCATACTAAGTTGGGGTTTCTTCCAAAGGTTGTGTCGGATCAAAACATTATTCCATTATTCAGGAAATTGTTGTTCCTTCTTTTTTGTCATAATCCTTCTTCCCATAAGGAACGTCTTTTGCATAACCAGGATGTTGTGCGTGCGCCATTATTTTTCCTTCAAGCATCTAAAGATTTTCCAGCAATCTTCTACCCTGTTTGTGGTTTTTGCTGGAAAGCGTAAGGGAGAGAAGGCCACTTCTACTACCCTTTCCCTCTGGTTAAGAAGTATTATTCGGGAATACAGGGCGGGACTTCCGGTAGGCGGGCTACAAGAACGGCAGCAAGCAACAGGAGCTCCGCACCTTGCAGGAGAAATACAGGGAAAAACCCAGTTTTAACAGCCCAAACACGCGCATCCTTGGTGGGGACTTCTCAACACCCACCAGGAATACAAAGTTGGGGGCTAATACACCGGCTTCTTCCTGGTGAGAAGCCGACACGAAAAAGAGGTGTGACACGGCCCGCGAACTCGGATGTCTATCAGACCCATAGACATGCTGGTCAGAGCCATCACGCCAAAGAGACACAAGAAAGCCTGTACGCCACAGGAGCAAAGACACAGCTCAAATCCGACATCGGAGAAACTATGTGGCGCATCATAACGACACGTCACACTGAGTCCTGCATAAAGAGAGAGCTGCTGCACAACTCTAATTAGCGCTCTCAAATCTTATCAACAGAGGTACCATTGGGAACGGAGTGGCATTAAGAACAGCTTACAAGCCCAAATCTTAGCCACCAGGCCACATTCACAAACTGAACCAAGTGACGCAGTTACCCAGGGAGGAGATGGGTGAGGGGGGACACAGACTACTTTTCTGCTCATTAGGACAAGGAGACTAACAAATAACATAGCCCAAAGGATAAACACAACTTCGAGCTAGGTACAAGCCATCTCTCAGTAATAAAACAGGAACACTTAAAACTGCTTTAGAAAGGAGACTTCTATTTGACTGAAGTAGCCATAACCCAAAGCATGAGAGAGTAAACCATGGCATAATTCCCCCTCAGAAACCCACCATAATCTCTCCTTCAGTCCACAATACTACTATATCCCTCCAGCTAGCCCTGTAAGCCTGATCAAGCCTGCAACTTTCACAGTAATTGTGCTGAGAAGCAACAGCCCTGCATGCGAAAATACTACACACACTACAATAAGCAAACAGATACCATGTCCAGCAAACAGAGAAAACAAGAAAGAAAACTCAAGCACCAGGCAGAGGTCGCAAAACGACGAAGAGAGTTCTCGCCTCACTGTATGGAACTCCTGGAAAAAGGTGAAACGGTGGCACTCCTGTTCCAGCAAGCTTAAAGCTGCAGACATCACAAGGGCCTCGGTTCTTCAACTCAACCAAGCAGCTTCAGCTCTTCCTTTGGGCAGAAGCTCACTGAAACAACAACCAGAGAGAGGAGAATCGCATTGAAGAAGAACTGGAGACATAAATGAAGCCAGCCTTGCTACACAACTTGTTTACTAAAAGATAGGACTAGCGACCTACCATGCTAAATGGACTGAAGACTTTTCATATCTCCTATTGCATAATGTAGCAATGGATGCACAATATCCTTTTGAAGATGGGGTGAGGGGGGGGTTATTTTTTATGTTAAGAAAGTTGAATTGCATTAATCCGAATTGCACTACTAATTGATAACTAACACTAATGTTGAATTGTTTTCTCGTGTTTTACCTTTTGGTCTCTTAATATAGGGGTGAACCAACAACAAAGTCTGCAGTACATGACAATTACCTCAAAGGACTCCCTGGGGTGCCAAACAGTAAGTATGTACACTTGCCCTCGCAAAACTTTCCAAACAACACACACCTCCCATTGAATACCCATTGAATACCCATTGGAGACCGCAAACCTAACTCAGCAGACATCCCACCCACAAAACCAGAGTTTTGGGGAGCACTAAGAGTTCACCTCCTGCGAATAGCAGATGCCCCGTTGATCTTAGTAGGGGATTTTAATATAGTGTCACAGACCCCAGCGGACAGGTACAACAACCCGAACATGACTCAGACTTGCACAAATAAGCATAGAAATGTGAAAAGAGACTCCCTCATACTGTCTAAATTTAGCAAATCCCTCTCGCTTTTAGATATCTGAAGACAAAGAAACCTGGAAGCTAGAGATTATACCTGTATCACCCCAGCCAAAGACACACACTCACGAATAGACCTTTTCCTGACGTCTGCTTTACTGCATACTAAAATCATTCTACTTTACTGCATACTAAAATCATGGGCACTACCATAGATGCACCAATTATCTCTGACTATGCCCCAATCACTATCAAACTGAAGTTAGGACAGACTAGAAATCCTCCTGGTACCTGGTCCTTCCCTAAATACCTTTATCACAATAAAAATCTAAAAAAACACCTAATTGGGGAATGGCTTGCCTACAAAACCCAACTATCAGCACACTGAAAAACCTATGCTTTACTGGGAAGCAGACAAAGCAGTACTAAGGGGGGGGGGGGGGTCAGTCGTATGCAAAAGTTAAGGCACCCCTGACAATTTCCATGATTTTGATTTATAAATAAATGGGTGTTTGGATCAGCAATTTCATTTTGATCTATTAAATACCTGAAGGACACAGTAATATTTCAGTAGTGAAATAAGGTTTATTGGATTAACAGAAAACATGCAATATGCACCGAAACAAAATTAGACAGGTGCATAAAATTGGGCACCCTTGTCATTTTGTTGATTTGAATACCTGTAACTACCTTGCACTGATTAATTGAAACACACAATTGGTTTGGTGAGCCCATTAAGCCTTGAACTTCATAGACAGGTGCATCCAATCATGAGAAAAGATATTTAAGGTGGACAATTGCAAGTTGTTGTTCTCTTTGACTCTCCTCTGAAGAGTGGCAACATGGGGGCCTCAAAACAACTTTCAAATGACCTGAAAACAAAGGTTGTTCAACATTATGGTTTAGGGGAAGGCTGCAAAAAGCTATCACAGAGATTTAAGCTGTCAGTGTCCACTGTGAGGAACATAGTAAGGAAATGGAAGACCACAGGCACAGTTCTTGTTAATGCCAGAAGTGGCAGGCCAAGTAAAATATGCATCGTTCAACAATTCAGTGCATTTTGCACATGGAGAAGCTGTATGGGAGAGTGATGCGGAAGAAGCCTTTTCTGCACACACACCACAAACAGTTGCTTGAGGTATGCAAACGCACATTTGGACAAGCCAGCTTCATTTTAGAAGAAGGTGCTGTGGACTGATGAAACAAAGATTGAGTTATTTGGTCATAACAAGGGGCGTTATGCATGGCGGCAAAAGAATACAGCGTTCCAAGACAAACACTTGCTACCCACAGTAAAATTCGGTGGATGTTCCATCATGCTGTGGGGCTGTGTGAACAGTGCCGGTACTGGGAATCTTTTTAAAGTTGAGGGTCGCATGGATTCCACTCAATATCAGCAGATACTTGAGAATAATGTTGAGGAATCAGTCACAAAGTTGAAATTAGGCCAGGGCTGTATATTTCAACAAGACAACGACACAAAACACTGCTCAAAATCTGCTCTGGCATTTATGCAGAAGAACAAGTACAATGTTCTGGAATGGCCATCCCAGTCCCCAGACCTGAATATCATTGAAAATCAGTGGGGTGATTTGAAGCGGGTTGTCCATGCTCGGCAACCATCAAACCTAACTGAACTGGAGATGTTTTGCAAGAAGGAATGGTCCAAAATACCTTCATCCAGAATCCAGACACTCATTTCAGGCTATATAGGAAGCGTCTAGAGACTGTTATTGCTGCTAAAGGAGGCTCTGCTAAATATTGATGCAGTATTTCTGTTGGGATGCCCAAATTTATGCACCTGTCTAATTTTGTTTTGATGCATATTGCACATTTTCTGTTAATCCAATAAATTTAATTTCACTACTGAAATATTACTGTGTCCTTCAGTTATTTGATAGATCAAAATGAAATTGCTGATCCAAACACCTAATTATTTATAAATGAAAATCATGGAAATTGTCAGGAGTGCCTAAACTTTTGCATACAACTGTATATACTGGGCGCCAGGAAAAAGAAAAGAATTAGAGAGGAATTATTATAAAAAACAGTTTTTAAATGCAAGAAATAGATACCTGCGCTACCCAACAAACATGACAAGAAATAAATACAAAGAGGTAAAAATTGAATACAAACAACGCTAAATACTTCCGCCATGGAAATAAAACTGTCCGTCTACTAGCTAGAATGACTAAATTAACCAAAGGTCACAGCCCTATAGTAGCTATCAAAGACAGGGACACAATACACACAGGAAGCACCAGCATTCAGGAGGTCTTTAAAAACTGCTACACAAGACTGTACAAAGGACAGGAAGTAATAGACTTGGACAGACAAGCTTTCTGGCAATCCCTAGAACTACCAACACTGACAGAAGAACAACAACACACACTAAATGCACCGATAGGGACCCCAGAAATAATAAAAATTTTAGGAGACCTACCATTGGAAAAAACATGAGGACCGGACGGCCTGCCTGCCGAGTTCTACAAAATCCTTAAGAACGAAATAGCAGATACACTATCCACAGTATTCAATGGCATTCTGTCAGGCAAGATAACACTATCACAAAGATTCACTGAGGCCAATATTTGCCTAATTCCCGAAACAGACCTAGCCCCTCTTAACCCAGCGGCGTATCGCCCCATTTCCTTAATGAACTCAGATTACAAACTCTTCACAAAGGTCTTGGCCAACAGACTGGCTGCGGTTCTCCCCTCCTTGATCCATTAAGATGAGACTGGCTTTGTGAAGGGTAGATCGGCTGTCACCAACATGCGCACATTACAATTCCTCCTGATCCACTACTGGAAACCAAAGAAAATTTGAACACTGATGAGGCCTGTGTCCTATTGGTGGATGCGGAAAAGGCTTTCGATAAAGTCCCTTTAGACCACCTTTTCTCTACTCTCACACAATTCGGGATAATAGGTGATTACATTCATGCACTAAAATATATCTACACTTCACCACAAGCAGCAATACTAGTGAACAGAGTCCCCTCACAACCCTTTGCTCTGGAAAGGGGCACAAGGCAGGGATGCCCACTGCCCTCCCTCTTGTTTGATCTGGCACTAGAACCCCTGGCAATCAAAATCAGAAAAGAGACGGAAGGTCTCACCATAGGAGAAGAGACAAAACACCCTTTTCGCGGATGATTTGATCCTATACATTAAAAACCCAAAAGAAAACATACATTAAGTAATGGATATAATAACAGATTTTGGCAAGGTATCAGGTTACAAAATTAACACAGACAAAGCAGAAATGGTATGGTTGACTCCCCTTCCCAACACACTAAACCTACCATATGTCTTTAAAGTAATGTCAGAAACATTTAAATATCTGGGAATAAACTCTCGGTTGATCCTAACAAATGGTATGAAACCAACTACACTCCCCTAAAAAAGAAAGCAAAAGACCTAACCACACACTGGGCGAAACTTTCCCTTAACATTTCGGGTAGAATAGGATTGGTTAAATTGATTCTATTTCCAAAACTTCTCTATTTTCTCCAAATGATTCCCCAAGTTATACACAAGTCAGACCTAAGGTTCTGGAACTCGCCAATCTTCTCTTTCATATGGACAAATAAAAAACATAGACTCAAAAAGAATAGAAAGAAATGTTCAATCATGGTGGGAGGTATGGCAGTCCCAAACATTGAGCTCTACAGCTGGGCCACTCAGGTAAAATATGTACTAGTCTGGCTAACAGGCAAAGAGTGCTTCACCATACCAGCGTTAGAAAGGCAAGCAATAGCGCCCTGGTCATTGGCAGCACTACCACACATAAAGGCCACAAGAGCTGACAAAATGCTTACACACTAATACAACAGCCGCTATATGCATGGCGGAAAATCTGCCCGAAAACTTAGGGAATGGAAAGAACTAGGCATTGACACAATTTAAAAACTTCTGGAGGGATATGGGAAAACAGTACACACCTCGCATCTGAGAACATAATAACATGTACCGCGCGCACACCATTTCACATACCTACAAGTAAAACACTATATAAGATCACTTAAGAAGGAAGGGGGACTCTCAGACAACAATTCACTGTACTCACTATGCAACCTGTATACTGACAGAGTGATCGCAATCACACCAATTTACAAGACACTGGAGACATTGGACAATAAAAATGCACTGAAATAAGTTAGTGAGAAATGGACAGAAATATTAGACGCAGACATAACAACCAAACTGGTCCAGCAAAGCATACAGAAAGTGCAGCGAGCCTCCCTATCGGCAGACACCAGGGAATCACACACCAAGTTGTTAGGAGGTGCATACATTACCCCCAAAATATACAAAATCTGGGAACCAGAGTCAGAAGGCAAATGCCCAAAAATGCTCCATACTAAAAGCTGTCCTAAATTGTAGATATTCTGGGGAATGCTTGTCTACTGGCTGAATGCTGTGAAACCACGCTGACTCTTACGCCCCTAATAGTAGTATTCCTTGATCTTCAGGGTATACCCAAAACAGATATACTTTTTACATACAATGTCATCTTGCAAACGAGGGAAACAGTATTCAAATATTGGCTGAAAGGCAGCACCCCTACTCTAACCCAGCTCAAGGGAGAAATACATCAACAGATGTTGTATGAACAGGCAGACACGCTAGGAGACCTCCAGGGAAGGACAGTACATATCATGAGAAAATGGGAAACATACATACACACCTTGACTCAAACTCAACAAGCACAAATAATTTACATAATCAGAAACATGGGACACATTCTCATTGCCCAACTGAGAGGAGAGTGGACATTCAATTACAGGTAACAGCGACACTAGTAAACACTCAACCACACATGAACACCCTTGGAGGAAACTGATGGCACCCCCCGGCTACCCTGGACCAATAGCTAGAAGACTAGAGAAATCAAAGAACAAAATACACATAGGCTGTTAAGCTGCACGGAACTGCAACAATTGTGTATCCAGCTAGATATCTCTGTCCTTTTTCTACTCCCCCCACTTTCTTGCCTCTCCCATGTCAGGCCCCCTCCCTCTGCTCCCCTCTACCACCTTTCTCCCACCCCCTCCCTCTCCATCAGACCCCACATAACTCTAATAACCATAACAGGGAAGAAATAGAGAAGACCCAGTTAAGTTCAAGATTGACATAAGTAGGATGTTTTGTTTAGTTTAGTTTGACCCAGTCATATTCTATGTTACTATCATAGATTTACAAGAGCTTTATCTCTCAATGTAACCATCCGTAAAACTATTGTCACAACCTCTGAAGTTGTCCTGAATGGCAGTTGAACAATGTAATGGGTGCATGATTTAGGATTGTGTAGACGTCAGTGATATTTGGTTTCATTATGTTATATTAAAAATTGAAGAAATGCTGGAGTAATGTACAACAAATGATCTGCAGCTCCAAGTTAAATGTCAATTTTCTGATGTTGATTTGAATGTCATGTGAAGAAACTGTAACACATACTTGAATTTCAAATGCTCATTGTATGTCTTTTTATGAATAAAGTGTTTTAAAAAAATAAAAGTATTATTCCTTTAGCTTATGAGACAACTGGAAAGCAGCCTCCTGAGAAAATTATGGCTCATTCCACTAGGGCTGTTTCCTCATCTTGGGCTTTCAAAAATGAAGCTTCTGTGGAACAGATTTGCAAGGCAGCAACATGATCCTCTTTGCATACTTTTTCCAAATTCTATAAATTTGATACTTTTGCCTCGGCTGAGGCCTCTTTTGGGAGAAAGGTTCTTCAAACAGTGGTGCCTTCTGTTTAGGTCATGCTGCCTTGTTCGCCCTCCCTTTTCATTCCGTGTCCTTTAGCTTGGGTATTGGTTCCCACTATTAATTGGAATGACGTTGTGGACTCTCCATGCCATAGGAAAGACAACAAAATTTATGCTTACCTGTTAAATTTCTTTTTTTTTCCGGGCATGGAGTCCACGACCCCGCCCTCTTTTTTTAAATTATATTCTGCAAATTTTTTTAGTAAACCTCAGGCACCTCTAACCATTTGTGTTTCTTCTTTTTTCCATTTTCCTTTGGCTGAATGCCTGGGGATTATGGTTAAGGGAAGTTACACTTAACAGCTTTGCTGGGGTGCTCTTTGCCTCTTCCTGCTGGCCAGGAGTTGAATTCCCACTAGTAATTGTAATGACGTTGTGGACTCTCCATGCCTGGAAATACATTTATCAGGTAAGCATAAATTTTGTTCCCCCCCTCTCTTTTGCTCTCTCTCTCTCCCCCTCTCTTTTGCTCTTTCTCTCCCCCCTCACTTTTGCTCTTTCTCTCCCCCCTCTCTTTTGCTCTTTCTCTCCCCCTCTCTTTTGCTCTCTCTCTCCCCCCTTCTTTTGCTCTCTCTCCCCCCCTTTCTTTTGCTCTCTTCCCCCTCTCTTTTGCTAGCTCTTCCCCCTCTCTTTTGCTAGCTCTTCCCCCTTTCTTTTGCTCTCTCTTCCCCCTCTCTTTTGCTCTCTCTTCCCCCTCTCTCTCCCCCCTCTCTTTCCCCTCTGTCTCCCCTCTCTCTTTCCCCCCTCTCTTTTGTTCTCTCTTGCTCTCTCTCCCCCCTCTCTTTTACTCTCTCTCCCCCCTCTCTTTTACTCTCTCTCCCCCCTCTCTTTTGCTCTCTCTCCCCCCTCTCTTTTGCTCTCTCTCCCCCCTCTCTTTTGCTCTCTCTCCCCCCTCTCTTTTGCTCTCTCTCCCCCCTCTCTTTTGCTCTCTCTCCCCCTCTCTTTTGCTCTCTCTCTCCCCCTCTCTTTTGCTCTCTGTCTCCCCCGCTCTTGCTCTCTTTCTCCCCTCTTTTGCTCTCTCTCCCCCCCTCTCTTTTGCTCTCTTTCACCCCTCTTTTGCTCTCTCTCCCCCCTCTCTTTTGCTCTCTCTCCCCCCTCTCTTTTGCTCTCTCTCCCCTCTCTCTTTTGCTCTCTCTCCCCTCTCTTTTGCTCTCTCTCCTCTCTATTTTGCTCTCTCTCCTCTCTATTTTGAGCTCACTTCCCCTCTCTTTTACTTTCTTCCCCCTCTCTTTTGTCCTTCCCCCCCTCTCTTTTGTCCCCCCCCCCCCTCTCTTTTGTCCCCCCCCCCCCCTCTCTTTTGTCCTTCCCCCCCTCTCTTTTGTCCTCCCCCCCCCCTTTCTTTTGTCCTACCCCCCTCTTTTGTCCTCCCCCCCCTCTCTTTTGTCCTCCCCCCTCTCTCTTTTGTCCTCCCCCCTCTCTCTTTTGTCCTCCCCTCTCTCTTTTGCTCTCTCTCCCTCTCTTTTGCTCTCTCCCCCTCTCTTTTGCTCTCTCCCCCTCTCTTCTGCTCTCTCTCTCTCCCCCTCTCTTTTGCTTTCTCTCCCCCATCTCTTTTGCTCTCTCTCCCCCCTCTCTTTTGCTTTCTCTCCCCCCTCTCTTTTGCTCTCTTTGCTCTCTCTGTCCCCTCTCTTTTGCTCTCTCTCCCCCTCTGTCCCCTCTCTTTTGCTCTCTCTCCCCCCTCTCTTTTGCGCTCTACCCCTCTATATTGCACACTCTCACCCCCCTCTCTTTTGATCTCTCTTGACCACGTCCACTCCCGCCCGATTATGTCCCCACCATGCCCGCTCCCTGCCCACTCCCACCCAGCCCCACCCACTCCTGCCACTGTTCTTGCGGCGGGCAGCAGAACAGGTGTGTAGACTCTAAGGCCAGGTGTGTTTGTCCTTGAGCTGTCTCTACTGCGCATGACAGCTTCGGACAAACATACTTGGCCCTATTATATTATAGAATGTTGTAAATGCCACAGCAATACAACATCTTTCCCATCAGAAAGAATTTTGGTAGTTGAATGAGAGATCTACTCCTTTGCTTTAGCTTATACTGCTTCAATGCCCTTGCTGGCAGGCTCACTCATGCAAACCTGCTTACCTCAATGTAAGAAGAAGCAGATAAATGACCTCAAACACATTTGTTCAGATTGATTAACAGGCCTTGCTCTTGCACGGTTTGTTGTGTGAGAGCAAGAAGTGGCACTGCACAAGCAAACACTTTTGTAATAGTTTATTCCGTGAAAAAGGGTGGACAGGTTCCCAATTCAGAACCATTTTCTCACACAGATTAGTGCCCTTGGCCCCTTGTATTTACAAGATTTGTCTGCAGTCCCGAAATAAATAATCATACTTGGTGTCTTTAGAATGCGTTGTCACATTGTTTGTTACATATGATTTCTGGTAGTCAATCTCCACCCACCACTTGCCTTGGAGCAACCATTCAGGATTTAAACCAGTTATGGACAGATATGTGTAAGGGTTAGGCTTGAAAAACCTGCCTTTTGCACTGTCTTAGGCCGCGTTCGGGCAGCGCTTACTCCCAGCACCGGCACATAGGCAGTGGTGATGACGTGGCGCTGTGGATACGTCTCCAGTTAGGGAGCTTTGACAAAACGCTCCCATCGCAACGTCCCACAGTATTAGAAATATTGCATGCAAATAGAAACGTCTCACATATGAATTATATATGTGTAATCCATTATCATGCAGTAGATCCCTTTGCGCATGCAAATGTTTATTATTATCTCCCTTGTGAAAGTATTATTAAATTTACAACACTTATATATATATAAATAAGTACAGGTGGTTCAATTTACACCGTTTCAGAATAACAACCTTTTTTTCTAGTCATGTGACTGCTATTGAAAAGCATTGAGAAGCAGTGCATTTATTAAAATAGCCAGTAGGTGGAGCTGTCCGCTTGTGTTGCAGCAAAGCCAAGCAAGATGAAATTAATCAGTTTAACCAGACCTGAGCTATTGAGCAGATTTCAAAGGAACAAGATCTTCCTGTCTATAAATCGGTCCAGAAAGAACTGTTTGCAGAAAAATGCAAGTAAAGTCTGTGTTGTGTGATGATTTTATTAGGTTTATAATGCTGTTTAGCAAATGTTTTTGTTCATTTAACTTAGTTTAATTATATATTCTGTGTTGTGTAATTATTTTATTAGATTTATAATACTGTTTAGCATTTAAAGTCTTCATTTCAAAGCTTTAAAAATAATGTTTTAGGTGTTACTTATGACCATTTTGAGAGGGGCCTGGAACCTAACTCCCTCACTTCCCATTGACTTACATTATAAACTGGGTTTCAATTTACAACGGTTTCGATTTACAACCATTCCTTCTGGAACCTAACTCCAGCATAAACTGAGGGCTACCTGTATTGTAAATTTAATAGTACTTTCACAAATCATGATAATAAATAATGCAGCCATGATTAACTTTTACATTATTGTAAAAATGGCAGCCTCCACGAGCAACACGTGTGTATATAAATATACTGTATGTATAAGTGTTGCTCGTGGAGGCTGCCATGTTTACACGCACCTGAGCTTGCTCTGAAAAGTCCCAGCTTTACCAGCACGCTGGAAACACTGGGACTTACGTCATCAGTGCTCTGAGGGAAACCCCAGCGCCTCACTGTCAAGTGTTCACAGAACGCTCCAAGCGAGTCCCAGTTCGCTTGGAGCGCTTGCCGAACGCAGCTTTAGAGAACTTAGTTTTCAGACCTAAAGCACCATTATAGTGATATATACAGTATATATGTATGCTCTGATTTGTACGAGTTGCAGGGTCACTGGTGATAAAATCACATGCTCTATTTTATCACTAAATGAGTCTTATGAAACATTCTATATTACAATAGCTCAATGTAACACAGTGTTTACTGTTCCTTGGAAATAATACTTCAGATCCTGTATAGTGGGTATCCTTTTTTGAAGGGGTTTTATTACAAGATGGCAGCTTTATTGCTGAGTAGCTCTTACCTTATTCAAAAACTGAAATGTCTGCACCGATCAGTTAGTTTTGTAAACACTTTCTAGATACATTTTTTGATATTATGAATAATTGTGGCACAAATTATGCTTCTTTTTAATATTTCATATTGATGTAAATTGGCTCAATAAAATGTATGGTTGATTGAAAGGAAACATGACATTTTTATGTTTACTTGGAACCATGCAGATAAGCCCAAAATGCACTGGAATGATACATTAATTTAATGACTGTATGAATTGCAGTTTTAATATTTTTTGAGCTGATCATGGAAATCATACATTACTTCTTCTTTTATTATAGATGTATGCAACTAACCTCTGCCAATCCTTTTTGGAACTTCTTAAGGATATAACTATGGAGGGGCAAGTTCACGTTTTAAAGGTAATATGTTTATCCTTACTTGTAAGAAAATATTATGTATCAAATTACACAAGGAGAAAACACAGGTGTTTTAATGCAGCAACCTACACAATTTACGCATTAAATTAAACTTTAGATAACTAGTTCTCAACTAACAATACACACTTGTATTTTTCAGCTGAATCAAAATTATCTGATCTATTTGATTTGTATCAGAGAGGTAACTAGAATTTGCTAGTCCACAGGGCAAACTCTGTTGCAGGGCCCTGCTCATTTGAACAGCTCTCCTTCCTAAAGCATAGATAATAGGCAATATACATACATATATACAGTATGTATGAATGTGTGTGTTTGTATGTATGTATGTATGTATATATATATATATATATATATATATATATAGTATCTCCCAAAAGTGAGTACACCCCTCACATGTTGGTAAATATTTTATTATATCTTTTCATGTGACAACACTGAAGAAATGACACTTTGCTACAATGTAAAGTAGTGAGTGTACAACCTATATATCATTGTAAATTTGCTGTCCCCTTAAAATTACTCAACACACAGCCATTAATGTCTAAACCACTGGCAATAAAAGTGAGTACACCCCTAAGTGGAAATGTCCAATTTGGGCCCAAAGTGTCAATATTTGGTGTGGTCACCATTATTTTCTAGCACTGCCTTAACCCTCTTGGCCATAGATTTCACAGAGCTTCACAGGTTGCCATTGGAGTCCTCTTCCACTCCTCCATGAAGACATCAAGGAGCTTGTGCATGTTAGAGACCTTCCGTTTGATGATGCCCCACCGATGCTCAATAGGGTTTAGGTCTAGAGACATGCTTGGACAGTCCACCACCTTTACCCTCAGCTTCTTTAGCAAGGCAGTGGTCATCTTGGAGATGTGTTTGGGGTCGTTATCCAGTCTCCGAAGGGAGGGGATCATGCTCTGCTTCAGTATGTCACAGTACATGTTGGCATTCATGGTTACCTCAATGAACTGTAGCTCCCCAGTGCTAGCAGCACTCATGCAGGCCCAGACCATGACACTCCCACCACCATGCTTGACTGTAGGCAAGACATACTTGTCTTTGTACTCCTCACCTAGTTGCCGCTACACACCCTTGACACCATCTGAATCAAATAAGTTTATATTTCAGTAATCCATGTCCTTATTCTGCTTGTCTTAAGCAAACTGTTTGCTGGATTTCTTGTGCATCATCTTTAGAAGAGGCTTCCTTCTGGGACTACAGCCATGCAGACCAATTTGATGCAGTGTGAGGCGTATGGGCTGACCCCCCACCCATTCAACCTCTGCAACCATGCTGGCAGCACTTATACGTCTATTTCCCAAAAACAATATCTGGATATGATGCTAAGCACGTGCACTCAACTTCTTTGGTCGACCATGGCGAGGCCTGTTCTGAGTGGAACCTGTCCTGTAAAACCGCTGTATGGTCTTGCCCACTGTGCTGCAGCTTAGTTTTTTCTTTGCAATCTTCTTATAGCCTAGAAAAACTTTATGTAGAGCAACAATTCTTTTTTTCAGATCCTTAGAGAGTTCTTTGCCATGAAGTGCAATGTTCAACTTCCAGTGACCAGTATGAGAGAGTGTGAGAGCGATAACACCAAATTTAACACACCTGCTCCCCATTTACACCTAAGACCTTGTAACACTAACGAGTCACATTACACCGGGGAGGGAAAATGGCTAATTGGGCCCAATTTGGGCATTTCCACTTAAGGGTGTACTCACTTTTGTTGCCAACGGTTTAGACATTAATGGCTGTGTGTTGAGTTATTTTGAGGGGACAGCAAATTTACACTGTTATACAGGCTGTGCACTCACTACTTTACATTGTAGCAAAGTATCATTTCTTCAGTGTTGTCACATGAAAAGATATAATAAAATATTTAGAAAAATGTGAGGGGTGTACTCACTTTTGTGAGATACTGTGTGTGTGTGTGTGTATATATATATATATATATATATTCCATACACTCAAACACATTCACTCACTCACACACACACACACACACATATCCACACACAACCACGTGAACACATATATACACATGTGCATGCACACACACATTCATATACCCACATTCACACACAATAATATGTTCATATTAAAATACCTTCTTAAGAACATCCCATTGAAAGTGTGATCATTTAGTAAGCAATATCTACTAATAAAAGTAATTTGAGGCATCTCAATGGATAACAAATTACAAAACAGCAGCTATAGATGCTAAACGCTATAGAGCAACTTGAAGAGAGAGAAGGGTTAAAAAAAAAACATTGCATGCATTGCCTGTCTGGCCTCACTCACCTCCATTTGCAGAGACAACAGCACAAAGGAAAGTTGTAATAACTGGAGTTTGACCTGACCCTTGACCTGCACAAGCTGCACAGTCAGTGGAGGGTAGTATACAGCTCAGCTCATAGCAGCTATCCAGGATATCAGAAGCAGAGGTGACACTGGCAGCTCCTAAAGATGACCTATCTACCCTGCTCTGCCCACCTACTCCTTCCTCTCGCTCTAAAAAAGCCTCTGCTGATTTAAGCAAATAGAGGGACATACAAGTTAATTTAAAATTAAATAAATACAACTAATAAAAGTAATACTACAAACAAATACATTGAAAAATCCTGCAACTATTTGAAACTTGATTTTCTACTCGGGCTGCTAATGCTAATTAAGTTGTGCTCTCCCTGAAAAGTTGCTGTGCGCTCCCTAAAAGGGCCCGGTAGCAGTGTTGACCCCAAAAAAATATATATTTTTTTAAATTGTGCTTGTCCCACGTTTCCTAGGAAGCCAGAAGGGTGTAGGTCTAATAATCTAACTATTACAATTAATTAAATATTAGTTTTAATAATAATAATAATAATGATGTTGTAAATTATGTGGCTGTTTTAGTTAACTTTAAAATGATTCTCTCCTCTTTGTGTGCAATATATATACAGTGTATATATATATATATATATATATATATATATATATAGATATATATATATACACACACACACACACACAGTATATACTGATGACGCTCAATGAAGGCCGAAATGATCATCTCTGGTTGCCATGCTCCTTAGTCAGAGAGGGATTGCTTGGTGCTTAGGAGCTGGACTGACCTTGAGGGATCAGACTGATATACCTCAAGAATGTTCTACTCTGTGAATAGCATTATTGGTAAATCACCATAAATATAAAATATTTTGTATAAGTCTCCTGCAAGGCTTTTACTGCAGGCATTTATTATTCCCTACCACCCCTTGGTCTTAGTATAATGCTTAGGACGTTGGATGTAATTTCTGGTATATTATAGGCATTGGCATCAATTCTCCAACTTTAAAAAAATAATGCTATATAAATATCACCCTAATCCTCCCATAGTATAGAAAAATTAAAGTAATATAGATTGAATATAATATTTTGCATTATATGGGAATAAGAAATAATAGCAAAGATAAAGTTTCCGCTTTTATAATATTTTTAGACTGTGACTTATATTTTACACCATCATTCTATTTTCTCTGTTATGTTTACTTTCACGAGTGCGGAACGATTTTAGAACATAAAGCATCTGTTCCATGAGACATAGTTTATAAACTTTTTCTCTTATTTTAAGAAATACTATAACTGAAAACAAAACCAAGTAACAAGTTTAGGTTGCTAAGAATACAAAGATTAATTGCAATCTTAATCGTAACAAGCTAAAGATAAACTGTACAATCGTTTATGATAATGCTAATTACATTTTACATCAGTAACTGAAAAGCTTTTGTGCCTTATAACAATTGTTCTATTTTTAATTCTGCCATTATTAGATGTTCCCCAATATAGTATCCTGTAAATAAATGGTTGTACTTTGCCAGTTTGTCCACATTGAGCTTCTTCTCATAATTACAATATAAAGACCATAGAAGACATTCCCTACATCATTACTTTCTATAAAAATTATAAATATATATATATAAATATAAATATACAAAATACATATATATATATAAAAATATACATCAGCGTGATTTTGTGTGCTAACATGGAAGTAAGCAAAATGCAAATAGATTTGTTCTTCTGTTTAGTAGAAGAGCTGGATTTAGTACAGTACTGCCGGAGCCAGTGTTGTGTTGCATGAACTTCACTTAGAACTCAAATATAAATAATACATTTCTTCTGTTTACTCTTCTCTTTGGGCTCCATTTATCATGCTGTGAAAGCAGCTTAAAGGGCCACTGTAAGTAAATATTTTCTATGCCTGTTACTAACTAACTACCCCGAAATACGCTTTTTATCAATAGCATTTCATTAACATATCTCTACCGTATATCAGAAATCTTGTCTGCAAATGTAATTGTTTTCCAAACCCACTCCGTGGGTATCCTTTGCTCTGTACCAATCCGTTTACAATACCTAGGTTTCAAAATGGCGCTTTAAACACAAAGTTATTAGTTTAAGTATTTTGAACACGCAGTGCTGAAAATAGTGGGCAGGATAACGTGACATCATTGGCGAATAAAAGATATAACTTTTAGAACGTTATGAAACTTTGTTTTGGAGAAAATATAGGTCAGTAGGTTTTAATTAATGTTTATTAACTTTAATATGTTAGTTGTTTAGCTTAAAAATTATAACAGAAAGTAATCCTTTAAGAACCCCATCCTTTTAACTGACATGAGCAAGCCTTAAATGATAGTTAAGTTCTACTTAACCTCTCCGCCTCCTAAAGTGTTGTAGATTTAAATCATGATCGACAGTCCTCCTTTTGCTTGAGCAGGGGGTGGCATTGCACAAGCAGTGGCTTGTGCAATGTTAAATACGGGCAGCAAATGCTCGCCGCGAGGCTGGGCAAACAAGGGTACATAGCAGGGAACCTCATCCAGCCTGCCAATTAATAAATGGAGCCCTTTGACTCCTTTTTTGTTAACCCCCAATGAATTCTGTATGGATTATCTCTATTTACTACAAGCAGATATGATGCAATATATTCCTTTAGTACCTTTTGTAGAAAAATTAGAATTTTCTTAGCTGCATGAATTAACTAAAATTCTCAGTATTTATTTTCATTTTTTTTTAAAAATCTTTTTTTATAGGTTGTTGAGAATGTTCTTCAGGTAAACCCGACTGTTGGTCCCCAGATATTTCAGAGCCTTCTTCCACCAGTCTGTAGGGGCATTATTGAAGGAGAGGTAACACTTATATTCATTATATTCTCTCTTTACTCCGCATTTTAAAATATTCTGTTAATAACATTTACTGACTCAAAGTTTTGTTTTGTTTTTAATTACAATGTAGTCTGCCTGCAGTTAAAGGGACAGTCAATACAAAAAAAAAACTTTCATGATTCAAATAGGGCATGTACTTTTAAACTTTCCAATTTACCTTTATCGCCAATTTTACTTTGTTCTCTTGGTATTCTTAGTTGAAAGCTAAACTTAGGAGGTTCATATGGTTCATATGCTAATTTCTTAGACCTTGAAGGCGGCCGCCTCTAATCTGAGAGCATTTTGACAGTTTTTCACCACTAGAGGGCATTAGTTCATGTGTTTCATATAGATAACATTGAGCTCACGCACATGAATTTACAGAGGAAGGAGCATTGATTGGCTAAATTGCAAGTCTGTCAAATGAACTGAAATAAGGGGGGGGGGGCAGTCTGCTTAGATACAAGGTAATCGCATAGGTAAAAAGTGTATTATAACTGTGTTGGCTATGCAAAACTGGGGAATGGGTAATAAAGGGATTATCTATTTTTTTTTTTTTAAACGACACAAATTCTTGTGTTGACTGTCCCTTTAAGCTACTTAGATGATCTAATACCAAAGCTTGTGGAATTTACAGTGGCAATGTTCATATATTTACTGCAAGCAATTTAGTTTGAAACTTCCACTCAAGAAATAGTTTTAACAACAGTCAGTTACTGTTGGATATCACAAGAATACACAGTGCGTAAGTGTCTGGTTCTGTTGAAGACTAAACTCTGAAATAGGCTTGAGATATTGGATATCTAGAGCTAGTTCCCTTTTTAGGCATAATGACAGAGTACAGGTGAAGTTCACACAAGAAAAGCTTTATTTGTGATAGTAATTTAGGTGATAGAGCAGGAGTGTGGATACTCAGGTACTTCTGTGGTAGGCCGGAGACTGGATACAAAGCTTCTGCTTACAGTCTGATGATTGGATACACAGATATGCAGTGACAGGTGGGAGACTGGATACACAACTTCTGCTGAGACAGACTGGTGACTGTATTCACAAGTATGCTGTGATAGGCTGGTGGTAAATGTATGCTGTGACAGGCCAGAGCCCAGATGCACAACTACTGATTAGATAAGTTGATGACTGGAAACACCGGTGTGCTTTGACAGGCCAGAGACTGGATACATTGCTTCTGCTGAGAGAGGCTGGTGACTGGATACACAGGTATGCTGTGACAGACATGAAATGGGATTAGCAGCTTCTTAACTTCTGTTGAGACAGGCTGGTGACTGGATACACAAGTATGCTATGACAGGACGGAGATTGGATACATGATTTCTGCTGAGACAGACTGTTGACTGTATACTCAGGTATGCTGTTACAGAAATGCTGGAGATTGGAACAGGCTGCAGATTGATGGCAACCTTCAGTACTCTTGACCTTGGCTAGGTGGGATAAGGAAACAACCTGGGTTGGAAGTATAGTCACACAACTGGGAAAAACTGTGTATTTTAATTATATGGAGGCTGTCCCTAAACCAGGTAATGGCTGGACTATAGGTTGTAGCTATCTATCCAATCATTCCTCGAGACATTTATTAAAGAAGTCTTTGCCAAAGACATTTTGGCAACCCAGTGGTTTATCCAACCATTTATGGACTTTTAGTACTACTCTAAATGTTTTGTGTTCTCATCCACTGGAAATTCAACTACATTAACCCATTATTTGATACGTTATCTTGTAGTATACTAAGTTTACAGTTGAATTGAGAGTCAGTCTTTGGTATATATCAGGGCAGTTATCTCATTACTTATGTGTAGTCCTTTCCATTTAAAACTATAATTTATTGTTCTTGGTCTTCATTAGATATAAGTATGTGATTGTGACATCCTGCAATCTTTGAAAAACAACAATCAAAGGTGCACATTTTACTAAAGTGACTGTTTTTATATTATTGTAAAACATTTGTGTACAGCTTAAGAATGCAATGAATAATTGTTTATATATACTGATTCATAAGTTTTGAGTTCTATGCTTTTTAACATTTACCGGTTTAGAAAAGATCTTTCATATTTTCTCTAGTAAACTTACAAAATACGGCATAGCCCCATTCTAGAATGCCATGTGACAAATACATTTCTGACAATACTCTTTATCCTAACAGAGATATCCAGTCGTGATGTCCACATACCTTGGCATCCTTGGCCGTGTGCTTTTACAAAATACTACCTGCTTTACCTCTCTTCTATATCAGATGTCACAAGAATCTAATCTAGAGGTTAGTATCAGATTTTTTAAAGTGAAATTAAAGGGACACTAAACCCAAACATTTTCAGATAGAGAATACAATTTCAAACAACATTCCAATTTACTTCTTTTATCTAACTTGCTTTATTCCTTAGATATTCTTTGTTGAAGTAATAGCAATGCACATGGATGAGACAATCACACAAGGCATATATGTGCAGCAACCAATCAGCAGCAATTGAGCCTATCTAGATATGCTTTTCAGCAAAGTATATCAAGAGAATGAAGCAAATTAGATAATAGAGGTAAATTAGAAAGTTGTTTAGAATTAAGTACGCTTTCTAGATATCCCTTTAAATTGTTATTTTAGGAAACATATATTTGTGAAGTTACACATTGTCTACTGTCCTGTAATTAATTGTTGTAGAACACTGATGTAAAGAAACTCCAACTCACATTTTTTCTTTTTTAAAAGATCCACTCAGGATATCTTGAATTGTTCTTTTTGTTAGTGTCCTTATATACTCAAGTGAACTCTGAGACAGGATCTCTTATTAGAAATATTAGAAATATTGTTCTATATGTCAGACACCAACTACTACTGTATACTTTACATTAACCCCTTAAGGACCACATCACTTTTCCATTTTCTGTCCGTTTGGGACCAAGGCTATTTTTACATTTCTCTTGTTAAGTGTAGTCAGTCCACGGGTCATCCATTACTTATGGAATATATCTCTTCCTAACAGGAAGCTGCAAGAGGATCACCTAGCAGAGCTGCTACATAGCTCCTCCCCTCACATGTCATATTCAGTCATTCTCTTGCAGCCTAACTAGATAGGTCGCTGTGAGAGGTCTGTGGTGTTTTTGAACTTAGTTTATTTCTACAATCAAAAGTTTGTTATTTTAAATGGCACCGGAGTGTGCTGTTTATTCTCAGGCAGCATTAGAAGAAGAATCTGCCTGCGTTTTCTATGATCTTAGCAGACGTAACTAAGATCCACTGGCTGTTCTCATCTGAGGAGTGAGGTAACTTCAGAAAAGGGGAATAGCATGCAGGGCCCCCCTGCAAATGAGGTATGTGCAGTAATTATTTTTCTGAGGAATGGAATTGACTGAGAAAATACTGCTGATGCCAATGTAAAGTAAGTTCAGCCTTAAATGCAGTGATAGCGACTGGTATTAGGCTGATGAGTGTGTGTACACTGAATGTATTTTTCTAAGGAATGGAATTGACTCTGAAAATACTGTTAATACTGATATAATGTATGAGCCTTAACTGCAGTAAAAGCGACTGGTAGCAGGCTTATTAATAACAATTCATAACTTTTCAAATGTATGTTTAAAACGTTTACTGGCATGTTAATCGTTTTTTGTGAGGTACTTGGTGATAAAACTAATTGGGGCATGATTTTTACCACATGGCCATCTTTGTTTTCTGCATAGAAACAGTTTTCTGAGCTTCCCCACTGTTGTAATATGAGTGGGAGGGGCCTATTTTAGCGCTTTTTTGCGCAGTAAAAATTCAGTCACAATCTGTCTACTTCATCCTCCATGATCCAGATCGTCTCTAGAGAGCTCAGGGGTCTTCAAAATTCATTTTGAGGGAGGTAATCAGTCACAGCAGACCTGTGACAGTGTGTTTTGACTGTGAGAAAAACGTTAATTATTAAATTGTTAATCCGTTTTTGGGTATTAAGGGGTTAATCATCCATTTGCTGGTGGGTGCAATCCTTTGCTAACTTAATACATTTACTGTGAAAAATTGGTTGCTATAACTATTTTGGTTCATTGTTATTTCAACTGTGACAGCTTTTTGTGCTTCTTAAAGGCACAGTAGCATTTTTTATATTGCTTGTAAAATTATTTAGAAAAGTATTTCCAAGCTTGCTAGTCTCATTGCTAGTCTGTTTAAACATGTCTGACACAGATGAATCTCTTTGTTCACTATGTTTAAAGGCCAATGTGGAGCCCAATATAAATTTATGTACTAATTGCATTGATGCTACTTTAAATAAAAGTCAATCTTTACATGTAAAGAAATTATCACCAGACAACGAGGGGGAAGTTATGCCGACTAACTCTCCTCACGTGTCAGTACCTTCGCCTCCCGCTCAGGAGGTGCGTGATTTTGTGGCGCCAAGTACATCAGGGAGGCCCTTACAAATCACTTTGCAAGACATGGCTACTGTTATGACAGAAGTATTATCTAAATTGCCAGAATTAAGAGGCAAGCGCGATAGCTCTGGGTTAAGGACAGAGTGCGCGGATGAGGTGAGAGCCATGTCAGATACTGCGTCACAGTTTGCAGAACGTGGAGACGGACAGCTTCATTCTGTGGGTGACGGATCTGATCCAGGGAGACTGGATTCAGAGATTTCTAATTTTAAATTTAAGCTTGAGAACCTCCGCATATTGCTAGGGGAGGTATTAGCGGCTCTGAATGATTGTAACACGGTTGCAATTCCAGAAAAATTATGTAGGTTGGATAGATACTATGCGGTACCGGTGTGTACTGACGTGTTTCCTATACCTAAAAGGCTTACAGAGATTATTAGCAAGGAGTGGGATAGACCTGGTGTGCCCTTTTCCCCTCCTCCCATATTTAGGAAAATGTTTCCTATAGACGCCACATAGGTGGAGGGAGCAGTTTCTACTTTAGCTAAGCGTACCACTATCCCGGTGGAGGATAGTTGTGCCTTTTCAGATCCAATGGATAAGAAATTAGAGGGTTACCTTAAGAAAATGTTTGTTCAACAAGGTTTTATCTTACAGCCCCTTGCATGCATTGCGCCTGTCACTGCTGCGGCGGCATTCTGGTTTGAGTCTCTGGAAGAGGCCATTCGCACAGCTCCATTGGATGAAATTATGAACAAGCTTAAAGCACTTAAGCTAGCTAACGCATTTGTTTCTGATGCCGTCGTACATTTAACCAAACTTACGGCTAAGAACTCCGGATTCGCCATCCAAGCGCGCAGAGCGCTATGGCTTAAATCCTGGTCAGCTGACGTGACTTCTAAATCTAAATTGCTTAATATTCCTTTCAAAGGGCAGACCTTATTCGGGCCCGGCTTGAAAGAAATTATAGCTGACATTACGGGAGGTAAGGGCCATGCTCTACCTCAGGACAGGGCCAAATCAAAGGCCAAACAGTCTAATTTTCTTGCCTTTCGTAACTTCAAGGCTGGAGCAGCATCAACTTCCTCCGCTCCAAAACAGGAAGGAGCTGTTGCTCGTTACAGGCAGGGCTGGAAAGTTAACCAGTCCTGGAACAAGGGCAAGCAGGCCAAGAAACCTGCTGCTGCCCCCAAGACAGCATGAAGAGAGGGCCCTCTATCCGGAAACGGATCTAGTGGGGGGCAGACTTTCTCTCTTCGGCCAGGCTTGGGCAAGAGATGTCCAGGATCCCTGGGCGTTGGAGATCATATCTCAGAGATATCTCCTGGACTTCAAAACTTCTCCTCCACGAGGGAGATTTCATCTTTCAAGGTTATCAGCAAACCAAATAAAGAAAGAGGCGTTTCTACGCTGTGTACAAGACCTTGTACTAATGGGGGTGATCCACCCAGTTCCGCGGACGGAACACGGGCAGGGATTCTATTCAAATCTATTTGTGGTTCCCAAGAAAGAGGGAACCTTCAGACCAATCTTGGACTTAAAAATCCTAAACAAATTTCTAAGAGTTCCATCATTCAAAATGGAAACTATTCGAACCATCCTTCCCATGATCCAAGAGGGTCAGTACATGACCACAGTGGATTTAAAGGATGCCTACCTTCACATACCGATTCACAAGGATCATTATCGGTACCTAAGATTTGCTTTCCTAGACAGGCATTACCAGTTTGTAGCTCTTCCCTTCGGATTAGCTACGGCTCCAAGAATCTTTACAAAAGTTCTGGGCTCACTTCTGGCGGTACTAAGACCGCGAGGCATAGCGGTGACTCCGTACCTAGACGACATTCTGATACAAGCGTCAAGTTTTCAAACTGCCAAGTCTCATACAGAGATAGTTCTGGCATTTCTGAGATCGCATGGGTGGAAGGTGAACGTGGAAAAGAGTTCTCTATTACCACTTACAAGAGTTCCCTTTCTAGGGACTCTTATAGATTCTGTAGAGATGAAAATTTACCTGACAGAGGCCAGGTTATCAAAACTTCTAAATGCTTGCCGTGTCCTTCATTCCATTCCACACCCGTCAGTAGCTCAGTGCATGGAAGTAATCGGCTTAATGGTAGCGGCAATGGACATAGTACCATTTGCGCGTCTGCATCTCAGACCGCTGCAATTGTGCATGCTAAGTCAGTGGAACGGGGATTACTCAGATTTGTCCCCCCTACTAAGTCTGGATCAAGAGACCAGAGATTCTCTTCTATGGTGGCTCTCTCGGCCACATCTGTCCAAGGGGATGACCTTTCGCAGGCCAGATTGGACGATTGTAACAACAGACGCCAGCCTTCTAGGCTGGGGCGCAGTCTGGAACTCCCTGAAAGCTCAGGGATTATGGACTCAGGAGGAGAAACTCCTCCCAATAAATATTCTGGAATTAAGAGCAATATTCAATGCTCTCCTAGCTTGGCCTCAGTTAGCAACTCTGAGGTTCATCAGATTTCAGTCGGACAACATCACGACTGTGGCTTACATCAACCATCAAGGGGGAACCAGAAGTTCCCTAGCGATGTTGGAAGTCTCAAAGATAATTCGCTGGGCAGAGTCTCACTCTTGCCACCTGTCAGCGATTTACATCCCAGGCGTAGAGAACTGGGAGGCGGATTTTCTAAGTCGCCAGACTTTTCATTCGGGGGAGTGGGAACTTCATCCGGAGGTCTTTGCTCAACTGATTCTTCGTTGGGGCAAACCAGATCTGGATCTCATGGCGTCTCGCCAGAACGCCAAGCTTCCTTGTTACGGATCCAGGTCCAGGGACCCGGGAGCGGTGCTGATAGATGCTCTGACAGCCCCTTGGGTCTTCAACATGGCTTATGTGTTTCCACCATTCCCGATGCTTCCTCGTTTGATTGCCAAGATCAAACAGGAGAGAGCTTCGGTGATTCTGATAGCGCCTGCGTTACCACGCAGGACCTGGTATGCAGACCTAGTGGACATATCGTCCTGTCCACCGTGGTCTCTACCTCTGAGACAGGACCTTCTAATTCAGGGTCCTTTCAAACATCCAAATCTAATTTCTCTGAGGCTGACTGCATGGAGATTGAACGCTTGATTCTATCAAAGCGTGGCTTCTCGGAGTCGGTTATTGATACCTTAATACAGGCTAGGAAGCCTGTTACCAGAAAAATTTACCATAAGATATGGCGTAAATATTTATATTGGTGCGAATCCAAGAGTTACTCATGGAGTAAGGTTAGGATTCCTAGGATATTGTCCTTTCTACAAGCGGGTTTAGAAAAGGGCTTATCTGCTAGTTCGTTAAAGGGACAGATTTCTGCTCTGTCTATTCTTCTACACAAACGTCTGGCTGAAGTTCCAGACGTTCAGGCTTTAACTAGGATTAAGCCTGTGTTTAAGACTGTTGCTCCGCCGTGGAGCTTAAACTTAGTTCTTAATGTTCTTCAAGGCGTTCCATTTGAACCCCTTCATTCCATTGATATCAAGCTGTTATCCTGGAAGGTTTTGTTTTTGATGGCTATTTCCTCGGCTCGAAGAGTCTCTGAGTTATCTGCCTTACATTGTGATTCTCCTTATCTGATTTTTCATTCAGACAAGGTAGTTCTGCGTATTAAACCTGGGTTCTTACCTAAGGTAGTTACTAACAGGAATATCAATCAAGAGATTGTTGTTCCATCACTGTGTCCTAACCCTTCTTCAAAGAAGGAACGACTTTTGCATAATTTGGACGTAGTCCGTGCCCTGAAGTTCTATTTGCAGGCAACTAAAGATTTTCGTCAAACTTCTTCCCTGTTTGTCGTTTACTCTGGACAGAGAAGAGGTCAAAAGGCTTTGGCTACCTCTCTCTCTTTTTGGCTTCGTAGCATAATACGTTTAGCCTATGAGACTGCTGGACAGCAGCCTCCTGAAAGGATTACAGCTCATTCTACTAGAGCTGTGGCTTCCACCTGGGCCTTTAAAAATGAGGCCTCTGTTGAACAGATTTGCAAGGCTGCGACTTGGTCTTCGCTTCACACCTTTTCAAAATTTTACAAATTTGACACTTTTGCTTCTTCGGAGGCTATTTTTGGGAGAAAGGTACTTCAGGCAGTGGTTCCTTCTGTTTAATGTTCCTGCCTTGTCCCTCCCTTCATCCGTGTACTTTAGCTTTGGTATTGGTATTCCATAAGTAATGGATGACCCGTGGACTGACTACACTTAACAAGAGAAAACATAATTTATGCTTACCTGATAAATTTATTTCTCTTGTAGTGTAGTCAGTCCACGGCCTGCCCTGTCTTTATGGCAGGCCTAAATTTTTATTAAACTCCAGTCACCACTGCACCCTATGGTTTCTCCTTTCTCGTCTGCTTTGGTCGAATGACTGAATATGACATGTGAGGGGAGGAGCTATGTAGCAGCTCTGCTGGGTGATCCTCTTGCAGCTTCCTGTTAGGAAGAGATATATTCCATAAGTAATGGATGACCCGTGGACTGACTACACTACAAGAGAAATAAATTTATCAGGTTTTTTGCGGTGTTTGTGTTTAACTGTAATTTCCCTCTTACTCATTTACTGTACCCACACATATTATATACCGTTTTTCTCGCCATTAAATGGGCTTTCTAAAGATACCATTATTTTCATCATATCTTATAATTTACTATAAAAAAATTATAAAATATGAGGAAAAAATGGAAAAAAAACGCAGTTTTTCTAACTTTGACCCCAAAATCTGTTACACATCTACAACCACCAAAAAACACCCATGCTAAATAGTTTCTAAATTTTGTCCTGAGTTTAGAAATACCCAATGTTTACATGTTCTTTGCTTTTTATGCAATAAATACAATTAGCACTTTGCTATTTCCAAATCACTTTTTTTCAAAATTAGCGCTAGTTACATTGGGACACTGATATCTTTCTGTAATCCCTGAATATCCCTTGACATGTATATATATTTTTTTAGAAGACATCCCAAAGTATTGATCTAGGCCCATTTTGGTATATTTCATGCCACCATTTCACTACAAAATGCGATCAAATAAAAAAAAATGTTCACTTTTTCACAAATGTGTTCACAAACTTTAGGTTTCTCATTGAAATTATTTACAAACAACTTGTGCAATTATGGCATACATGGTTGTAAATGGTTCTCTGGGATCCCCTTTCTTCAAAAATAGCAGACATATATGGCTTTGGCATCGCTTTTTGGTATTTAGAAGGCCTCTAAATGCCGCTGCGCACCACACGTGTATTATGCCCAGCAGTGAAGGGGTTAATTAGGGAGCAAATTAGGGAGCTTGTAGTTTTAATTTTAGCTTTAGTGTAGTGTAGTAGACAACCCAAAGTATTGATCTAGGCCCATTTTGGTATATTTCATGCTACAATTTCACCGCCAAATGCGAACAAATAAAAATAAAACGTAAAATTTTCCCAATTTTAGGTTTCTCACTAAAACTATTTACAAACAGCTTGTGCAATTATGGCATAAATGGTTGTAAAAGCTTCTCTGGGATCCCCTTTGTTCAGAAATAGCAGACATATTTGGCTTTGGCTTTGCTTTTTGGTAATTTGAAGGCAGCTAAATGCCGCTGCGCACCATACGTGTATAATGCCCAGCAGTGAAGGGGTTAATTAGGGAGCTTTTAGGGAGCTTGCAGGGTTAATTTTAGCTTTAGTGTAGGTATCAACCTCCCACATGACACATCACACCCCCAGATTCCTCCCAAACAGCTCTCTTCCCTCCCCCACCTCACAATTGTCCCCGCCATCTTAAGTACTGGCAGTAAGTCTGCCAGTACTAAAATAAGAGTTTTTTGGGGGATTTTTTTTTTTTTAAATAATAATTCTGTTCTGTAGTATCCTCCCTTAGCCCCCAACCTCCCTGATCCCCCCCCCCCCCCCAAACAGCTCTCTAACCCCCCTCTCTCTGCCTTATTGCGCCATATTGGGTACTGGCAGCTGTCTGCCAGTACCCAGTTTGAAATCAAATATGGTTTTTATTATTATTTTATTTTAAAAATACTATTTTCTGTAGGGTACGTCCTTGGTCGTTAACTGCATTTTTTTGCAGGACGTACCCCATACGTCGTTGGTCGTTAAGGGGTTAATCTAATGATCTAGTTGCCTCTCTAGTAATGGTGAAAGATTCCAGTAAGTCACGTTGGGGGATTATCATCAGCAAGAATTCTAGACCAGTAAAGTAAGGTCTACAAAATAACATATACTCCTATATTTGTTACCCTCACATGCTAGACCTTCTAAATGTTTTTTTTTAATATTATTGATAAATTTAAAATAATTTCATAACATCTTTAAGTTTATTTTTTAAACTAAACAGTTGTGTGTTTTAAACATTTTAATAATTAAAGCTAAATAGTTACACTATTTATTCTTTTTTAATATAGAAACAAAAAAAAATTGGGGGTGTAGCAATTTTTTTAAAGTTCCCCTTTTTATGATCAATTTCATAAAAGGATAATACTATAAGTAATTTTAGTTTGTATTCAATGTAGGCTGACAAAGTTCTTGGAAATTTGATTGACATGTGGGTGGATCGAATGGACAATATTACCCAACCAGAAAGGAGAAAGTTATCAGCGTTAGCCATGATTTCTCTCCTACCTTCTGTTAATAGGTAAGACATAAATATTTGCTGACCTATACGAATGTGCTAGTTCTTAAAATTATTTTAATATAGAATTTTTTATTTTAGAATTATCATGTTGAAGCCTGTATAGAACTGACATAAGTTCATTACACCAGATGGATTATCATACTCCTAATTTATAATTTACATTTTCACTTCTTTAGTTCCTTATATTCAACAGGTAATACACATTTGTTCAGCCTTTGTAATACTTTGTATATCTTAGCTGTCAAATTATTTTATTAGTCATTAATGATGAGCACTGATTCCTTACACGTGTTAGCTCTGTCGTCATGTAAATGTCCCACCTCTATAATTAGTTTTCAGGTTAAACAAATGGCTCTTTCAACTTGACAGTCTTTGCCTCTCTTTTTTTTCATACCTTTGTGTGTGGTTGCCAAGTAGTGGGACCAACTAGACAGTGGGAAATATGTATTTTCTGTTTTGTATTCATTCTTCTAGTGATAGTTACACGTTTATAAGTTTTGAAGAACACATAAAGTGTAATTTTCTTCATAAATGAAAAGTTCACAGCTGTTTTTATTACTTTTGGGAATTCAGAACCTGGCCACCAGGAGGAGGCAAAGACATCCCAGCCAAAGGCTTAAATACCTCCCCCACTTCTTTCATCCCCCAGTCATTCTGTGCCTTTCGTCCCAGGAGGTTGGCATAGAAGTGTCAGAAGTTTTCGATAGTCTTTTATGGAGGATAATACTCTTCGGCATGGGACTGGATTTTTAAGTAGTCCGGTCAGCCTCTTAGTGAGAGCATGGATGAAAGGGAGATGCAGGGAGAGAGTTTCTGCGAAACCATCCTGACTCATATTGACAGCTCCAAAAGCAATCAGCGTTGACGAGTTTCGCTGCCTGCTTATTTCTCTCAAGTCCATGGCAGAAGCAACGCTACTATCTGTCACACTCGAAGGGCCATGTTCCTGTTCCACGGCGTAGATTCCGGTAAGATCGTTTAATTTTACTTTTATCGTGGATGGATTGTAATTACAACTGTTTATCAGAGAGGGGCTACAACCTTTCAGGGATAGCTTTAACATAGGGTTTAAGTGTGGCTCCTTTTTGTATCTACAAATCAAGGGTTAATATCTCCTGAAGGGGGGTTATTGAACAGGGGGGTTTATAATCATGTTTGTTATGTGATTTTGTCTGCTACTGTGTAGTGTTGCTTCGGCTCATGGCTATTTGGGAACATAACGGCCTATGTCTAGTGACGCAGCCTTTACGGTCGGGCGCGCTTTTGCATGGACTGCACGGTTTACCTTGTGACCGGGCAGGCCACATTTTGGCTCTCCATCTCCACATTACTGACCATGTGGTGACGGAGATATCCTGGTCCGATGGTGTCTGGTTCCCTGGAGGTGGTGAGTGCCCCAGCCATTGGGGGTGTAAGGTGCCGTTGAGATTTTTCTTATTGGTCCATTATTCTGATTTTTTGGAGACGGATGTCTCTGATTCAGACTCTACTTCTTGTGAAGAATTGGCCCAGGTGATACATGCCCATCAGTTATGTTCCGAATGCTTTAGAGTGCCCTGTTCTTCGGGATCAGGGAATTATGTGCCCACTGAGCCATCCGCCTCTGGGGATTCTATTTCCCATGAGGCGAGTTCCCTACCACTAACTCTTACTACGCATGCAGGTAACCCAAACACTACTTATCCTTCTACGGAGTGTGGCCTGTTCCCACCGGAGGTTATGACACGGTTCCACTTGGCCATATCTTTGGCCCTGACGCATCCACACCTCCCGGGAGTGTGCTTACGATATTGTCCGTGTTCCGTTAACCGGAACTCGTCAGGTGTGGGATCGTCTGGTCCAGTTCAGCCCTCCGGGGGAGCGACTGCCCCTGAGGCCTCGGGGTCAACCTTCGGGGGCCGGTTCAGACACGTGGCGCCTTTTTATGTCCGGCTGGTCCGGTGAGGGCGTCTAGTGATCACAATATGATTTGTGTTGTTTACTTGTTTTATTTTACAATCTTCAACTAGCATCCTGAGAAGACTTGATAGTCCGTGGTTGCTTAGGGACATGGGGGATTGGTTCAGTCCTCATTCGGCTTTCAATCTAGTGGCCGAGACTCCGTTAAGAGCCTCAGCGACATGCTCAGTCGTTTCCGGTTTTTCCAGGAACTAGAGTGTTCCTTCCTGTTGTGGTTTGGAGGATTTAGGTCCTTTATACTGCCGTTCTTATGGTTTTGCCTTTCATGGTCTCTTTGTAAGTGTCCTTTTAGGACTTGTTCCTTTTAGAGGTTCTCTTCCTTTGGGTCGAGACTTTCTGGACTTCGTCCGGTTTTTCTGGCAGCTTTGGCCGCTTAATTAGGAAGTGAAGGCCATGAGGCTCTGTCTTCCGTCGGGAGTTAGTTGTCTCCATATCAGGGGGCGATAGGAGGTGTTGTCTCTTTTTTCAAACTTTTTGCTTAGGGGATATTTTTCTGCCTGGGTTCGGGATGCTTTGCATTCTTCTCTCTTTGGTGTGGTCCTCTGGAACGTTAATCTGAAAGGATTATGGAAACTAGCCTTTCTTTTCTACTCTTTCTTTCGGGGGACTCTGTTCTCGTTCTGATTTCTTTTAGTGTTGCCCTTGGGGCCTTTGGGCTCTAGAGAAATTTGGGGGGGGGGTGTTGACCTCCGGCTAAGGGTGTTCTCTTCCCTTTGGGCTGGGATTTAAGAGTGAGTCCTGTACCCGTTCTCCAGGTTCCCCGGTGAGGTCTGATTGCTTCAGACGGGGTATTTTGTGTTCCCTGGGGGTGTCGTTCGTTCTAGGGCGATTCTGGGTCCCAGGTCCAGGGTTCTTGTCTTGGATCCTTCTTGGAGTTTCGAGACTTATGATCCTGTGGAAGGTTTGGGACGACCCAGTTTTTTCAGGGACCCTATGTTGCGACATTGGGGCTAGCTCTTTGGGCTTGCAAGCAGGAAAGCCAGAGTTCACATCCACCTTCAGGTACTTGTTATAAACTTTAAGGCCTGACTTGTCCTTTGGACGGAGTGTGCTCCTCTTCATGGGGAATTTTTTCTCTGTTGGGTCAACAGTGGTGTCTGGATGATTTTTTCATTTGTTCCGTGTTTTGATCATACTATGGCTTCATGTCTTGTGGACATGTATGTTGTTCTTATCTGTGCCCTTCTCTTTTGAGGGTATAGTTTTTCTTTATGAGCTGGGGTTTCCTCTCTCTGGAGTGTCATTGTCCTGCCCTGTGTGTAGGAGGTTGGATCAGGTGGCTTATTTCTGTAAGGGGCAGCATCTGCTTCTCTGTGGGCTCTGTTCCACCTGTTGGAAATTGATCTCTCTACGTAGAGACTGTCTAATAGAATTGTGACAGGTCTTCCTACGGATCTATTGCATTTTTCTCTGTTGGCACCCAAGCTCTGTTGGGGTGGGTGAGTCCCCCCTTTTTCTTTCTATTCCCTGAGGGCTTGTGGTTGGGGTCTTTCGCTTGGGCTGGTCCGGTGTTGAAGCATGATCTGAGATCTGTTGCTCTACTAATTCGTCCTCGGAGCATTCGAGGTACGGTAAGCCTCTTTGAGGTTTCTCCTTTTTCCACGTTCAAGATAGCCTGCGATATTATCTGCTGGTTAGGAGATTCTTAGCAATCTGAAGGATCCTATCTTTAGCTGCTTTCTACTTGCCCTGCAAGTATTTAAGTTTCAGGGTCATTTTTAGATGACTGTAGTGTGCAGTGTTTTTGCTTCAGACCTATCTGAGCTTGCTGCACAAGGTTTTGTTTATAAATATTTCGGTATTCTAAGCTACCTTTTTGGGACCTTCGTCTTCAGTTGCTTTTTAGAGTGCGGTTGCACTGTGTTAGGGGAAGATCCTCTCTCTGTTTCAGACTCCCAGCTTTATCCCGTGGTTTCTGTATTTCTTGGGTCTGGGCGTTGCCTCCCCTTGTTTCTATCTCTTAGCCTGACCCGGTTTCTCAGGTTTTTTTGCTCTGTGTTTTTATCTAAGACTTGTCGTGCCCCTTTTAGTTGTTTTTTTTTCTGTAGTTTCTTTTGCTAGCTGGACAGCTAGCTCAGCATACTAATGCACTGTGGCTACTCTGCACTGAGGGTTGCAAGTTCGATCCACGGCAAGGTCTACTCAGCCTTTCTCCTTTCAAGGTTGATAAGATGAGCAGCGCCTTGAGTCCCTTAAGGGGGATTAGCCGCGCTTTACAAGTACAATCATGTTTTCTCTGTGTCTTTTCTTCTTTGTGGAAGAATACTGTAGCTTGTTCCCTTTCTTTAGTAAGAGGTGTGTTGTTTGGAGACCGACTGCTGGGTGACGGCGTCTCCTGGAGGCTGTTGACTCAGTCGAGTCTAGTTCCTGCGGTCTCTAGCAACGCTTGTGGACTATCTGCGGGTCAGTGTCCTTGGGCTTTTTCCTTTTTTTCAAAGTTGTTCTCGGCTTCGGACGAAGCAGGATTTTGTTGGGTAGGGGTTTTCAGGCCTGGGGCCCTCAGAATGGGGCTGCCTCTTGTACCCTCCTGTTTTTGCATTCAGTGTCCTCTATAGCTTGGATATTGTTTTCCCAAAAGTAATGAATGCAGCTGTGGACTCTTTCCATTTATGAAGAAAAACTTAAATTATGCTTACCTGATAATTTTCCTTTCTCCAGATGGAAAGAGTCCACAGCTCCCCTCCCGTATTTTTTCTGTGGGGTGTCTGTATTTTTGTTCTTCTGGCACCTTTTCACCCTGATATTTCTTCTACTGTTCCTTTTAACCCCAGCAGAATGACTGGGGGATGAGGGAAGTGGGAGGAGTATTTAAGCCTTTGGCTTGGATGTCTTTGCCTCCTCCTGGTGGCCAGGTTCTGAATTCCTAAAAGTAATGAATGTGGACTCTTTCCATCTGATGAAACGAAAATTATCAGGTAAGCATAATTTTTCTTTTTTCTGCATGTTGTTAGCCAGTGAGTCCTGTATGATAATCTAACTTGTTTTTTTTTGGCTAGTGTATTGCAGTTCCTAGCAAAAATACCACTGTTTAACTAGAATCAACAAAAAAAGGGTTCCTTACAAAATGTTTCAGGTGCAAGATGCTTTCCTTTTTAGATGGTTGTATTGCCCTAATGATTATTTTAACCATTTTTATTCATGTCCTTTCAAGCCTGCCCTTTTGGTTACATTTGAATATTACTTGTAGTTTTCTTTCATGTAATTAGCAAGAGTCCATGAGCTAGTGACGTATGGGATATACATTCCTACCAGGAGGGGCAAAGTTTCCCAAACCTCAAAATGCCTATAAATACACCCCTCACCACACCCACAAATCAGTTTTACAAACTTTGCCTCCCATGGAGGTGGTGAAGTAAGTTTGTGCTAGATTCTACGTTGATATGCGCTTCGCAGCAGGCTGGAGCCCGGTTTTCCTCTCAGTGTGCAGTGAATGTCAGAGGGATGTGAAGAGAGTATTGCCTATTCGAATTCAATGATCTCCTTCTACGGGGTCTATTTCATAGGTTCTCTGTTATCGGTCGTAGAGATTAATCTCTTACCTCCCTTTTCAGATCGACGATATACTCTTATATATACCATTACCTCTACTGATTCTCGTTTCAGTACTGGTTTGGCTTTCTACTACATGTAGATGAGTGTCCTGGGGTAAGTAAGTCTTATTTTCTGTGACACTCTAAGCTATGGTTGGGCATTTTTATATAAAGTTCTAAATATATGTGTTTAAACATTTATTTGCCTTGATTCAGGATGTTCAATGTTCCTTATTTCAGACAGTCAGTTTCATATTTGGGATAATGCATATGAATCAATAATTTTTTTCTTACCTTAAAATTTGACTTTTTTCCTGTGGGCTGTTAGGCTCGCGGGGGCTGAAAATGCTTCATTTTATTGCGTCATTCTTGACGCGGACTTTCTTGGCGCAAAAATTTTCTTGTCATTTCCGGCGTCATACGTGTCGCCGGAAGTTGCGTCATTTTTTTTACGTTTTTTGCGCCAAGAAATGTCGGCGTTACCGGATGTGGCGTCATTTTTGGCGCCAAAAGCATTTAGGCGCCAAATAATGTGGGCGGCTTTTTTGGCGCTAAAAAATTTGAGCGTCATTGTTGTCTCCACAATATTTAAGTCTCATTGTTTATTGCTTCTGGTTGCTAGAAGCTTGTTCATTGGCATTTTTTTCCCATTCTTGAAACTGTCATTTAAGGAATTTGATCAATTTTGCTTTATATGTTGTTTTTTCTATTACATATTGCAAGATGTCTCAGATTGACCCTGAATCAGAAGCCACTTCTGGAAAAACGCTTAACTGAGTTTCAGTTCTACCAAAGCTAAGTTCATTTAGTTTAAATGTTATAAATGTTTATCTTTAGCTATAGTTTGTAATAAGTTATTATGATATACTTTTACATGCAGAATCCATTAGTATTTATGCTTTATATATTGCCATTCTTACATCTTATGTACAAGAAATATTTAGAAGATTTATAAGAAATATTTTTCTGATTCTATTTTAAAGGCTTTGTCTGACTTTGTGCCTTCTAATAAAATTTTTAGGTCTTTTTCACTTCTTTTTTAATTATTGAAGTTTCAAATAACCAACAACATACTGAGTTATCCTTCTCTGATGATGTTTTTTTCTCTTTCAGAAATTCTCTTCATCAGATATTGACACTAACAAATCTACTTTTTTATTATTTTTTTATTATTAAAGTACATTTGTTCTTTGTTGAAAAGGTGTTGATTATTTTGGATATTAAGGTAACTAGTTCTTTAAGACTAGCTGACACTATTTCTGCCTATTTATTCTTCTGTGTTTTCAGAGGTTTTCTTTCCAATTCCCCATACTAGGGAATGGAATAGGCTGAGAATTTTCTTTTATTCCTTCTTCAAAGGTTTTAAACTATATTCTTTGCCAGCAGTTAAATTCAATTTGGAGGGTTCTCCAATTTATTGGGGCTATCTCTACTCCTACTAATTATGCTATTGTTTCTATAGCAAAATAGTATTTATTTTCCTTTAGATAGTTGTATCTTATTTATGGAAAATTATTTAGTTTCAGGTACTTGGTCCTGTGATTTATTTGGATATTGCAATTGCTTCATTTTTTCTGTTTACTTTAAGATCAAGTATCAGATTATGATTTATTTTAGCATTGTTAAAGGGACAACATTTTCTAGACTAGGTGCTGTTGCATTTGTCTTGTTGTTTTGCATTTATTGATTATGCAAGTCCACTGTATTGACTGGCCCTTTAAACTGGACTATCATGCTAATAATTACATTTGTGTCTTCATTTTATTGAATATTTTCGCAAATGAGGGTTAATCTATGTCTTTAGCTATTTTAGCTAGAAGAATTTTGTGATTTTTAAAAAATCCATATTTCTTTTGTTCTAAGATAATCAATTATTTGTTTTATAATTGGATTAAATTCTTAACTGTTACTCTGGGCTTCAAATTGAGTTCTAAGACTAAAACTTTAAGCTTATACTAGTTTGGTTGTTCTTATTAAGGAACAAATTCCTGAGTTCTTTCCCGAGTAACATGTTTATAATTGGAAATTTTTCAGTTCGAAATCAGCTCCCTAATATTGCGATGTACATGCCGTATTCCAGCTTGGCTGGTAAGGGGCAGGTTAAGACTTCTTTGAAATTTATTTGGTTCTATTTGGTCCAAATTTCTTTGATTTTATTCCAGTAAGGCTAACACTTTCTTTAAGTGTGTTTCTGTCCTATATGTTTTGGGTACTGTTGAAGCATGGCTGGGCACCCATGGGGTTCAAGCGCTGCTCAGACCTGGAATCTTCTGGGGTATTTCTTCCAGATCCTCTTTTAGGAACTGGGTTTTGGAGTTTTATTCAAACTATTCTGCCTTTTTATGGTCATTGATAGCATTATTTGTTTTCATTAGATACAATAAATGCATATTTTCATTTTTCTGTTTTCATTCAGATTATTTTCTGAGGATGCGGAATCTCATATGATTCACTTTGCTCTTCAGGACATAGTTAGAGGATCTTTTTTTCAAAAGCTCTTGATTCCTCACGCAACGGTCACCTTTTTTAGGTTTCCAGATAGTTTATGTCACTGTCTTTGTCTCTATCAGACAAGGGACAATTTTATTGGGTTCCGTCTGTCGGTACCTTTAGTCTCTATTATTTCCTTCAGTTGCTATATATGCATAGAAGTTTTAGGTCTTATGGCCACAGCATTGGATTTAATTCCCTTTGCTC
Organism: Bombina bombina; assembly: GCF_027579735.1. NCBI lineage: Eukaryota > Metazoa > Chordata > Amphibia > Anura > Bombinatoridae > Bombina > Bombina bombina. The sequence goes on from NC_069500.1 coordinate 160,408,972, forward strand.
ATTTTCAATAGAAAGAACCTTTCCAGTCTTTTATGAGTGTTGTTTCTTCAAGAACATGGTTGGAGGATCAATTTACCAAAAAGTTCGTTGATTCCTCAGACAAGGGTAACCTTTTTAGGTTTCCAGATAGATTCAGTGTCCATGACTCTGTCTCTGACGGACAAGAGACGTCTGAAATTGGTTTCAGCTTGTCGAAACCTTCAGTCTCAATCATTCCCTTCGGTAGCCTTATGCATGGAAATTCTAGGTCTTATGACTGCTGCATTGGACGCGATCCCCTTTGCTCGTTTTCACATGCGACCTATTCAGCTCTGTATGCTGAACCAGTGGTGCAGGGATTATTCAAAGATATCTCAATTAATATCTTTAAAACCGATTGTTCGACACCCTCTGACGTGGTGGACAGACCACCATCGTTTAGTTCAGGGGGCTTCTTTTGTTCTTCCAACCTGGACTGTGATCTCAACAGATGCAAGTCTGACAGGTTGGGGAGCTGTATGGGGGTTTCTGACAGCACAAGGGATTTGGGAATCTCAGGAGGCGAGATGAACAATCAACATTTTGGAACTTTGCAATTTTTAGAGCTCTTCAGTCGTGGCCTCTTCTAAAGAGAGAGTCGTTCATTTGTTTCCAGACGGACAATGTCACAACCGTGGCATATGTCAATCATCAAGGAGGGACTCACAGTCCTCTGGCTATAAAAGAAGTATCTCGAATACTTGCATGGGTGGAATCCAGCTCCTGTCTAATTTCTGCGGTTCATATCCCAGGTATAGACAATTGGGAAGCGGATTATCTCAGTCGCCAAACGCTACATCCGGGCGAATGGTCTCTTCACCCAGAGGTATTTCTTCAGATTGTTCAAATATGGGGACTTCCAGAAATAGATCTGATGGCTTCTCATCTAAACAAGAAGCTTCCCAGGTATCTGTCCAGATCCAGGGATCCTCAGGCGGAAGCAGTGGATGCATTGTCACTTCCTTGGAAGTATCATCCTGCTTATATCTTTCCGCCTCTAGTTCTTCTTCCAAGAGTGATTTCCAAAATTCTAAAGGAGCGTTCGTTTATTCTGCTCGTGGCTCCAGCATGGCCTCACAGGTTTTGGTATGCGGATCTTGTCCGGATGTTTCCTTGCCAACCGTGGACTCTTCCGTTAAGACCAGACCTTCTATCGCAAGGTTCTTTTTTCCATCAGGATCTCAAATCCTTAAATTTGAAGGTATGGAGATTGAACGCTTGATTCTCAGTCATAGAGGTTTCTCTGACTCCGTAATTAATACTATGTTACAGGCTCGTAAATCTGTATCTAGGATGATATATTATCGAGTCTGGAAGACTTACATTTCTTGGTGTTTTTCTCATCTTTTTTCTTGGCATTCTTTTAGAATTCCTAGAATTTTACAGTTTCTTCAGGATGGTTTGGATAAAGGTTTGTCTGCAAGTTCCTTGAAAGGACAAATCTCTGCTCTTTCTGTTCTTTTTCACAGAAAGATTGCTAGTCTTCCTGATATTTATTGTTTTGTACAAGCTTTGGTTCGTATAAAACCTGTTATTAAGTCAATTTCTCCTCCTTGGAGTTTGAATTTGGTTCTAGGGGCTCTTCAAGCTCCTCCGTTTGAACCTATGCATTCGCTGGATATTAAATTACTTTCTTGGAAAGTTTTGTTTCTTTTGGCCATCTCTTCTGCTAGAAGAGTTTCTGAATTATCTGCTCTTTCTTGTGAGTCTCCTTTTCTGATTTTTCATCAGGATAAGGCGTTTTTGCGAAATTCATTTACATTTTTACCTAAGGTTGTGAATTCTAACAACATTAGTAGAGAAATTGTAGTTCCTTCATTGTGTCCTAATCCTAAGATCTCTAAGGAAAGATCGTTGCATTCTTTGGATGTAGTTAGAGCTTTGAAATATTATGTTGAAGCTACTAAGATTTCCAGAAGACTTCTAGTCTATTTGTTATCTTTTCTGGTTCAAGGGAAGGTCAGAAGGCTTCTGCCATTTCTTTGGCATCGTGGTTAAAGTCTTTGTTTCATCATGCTTATGTTGAGTCGGGTAGAACTCCGCCTCAAAGGATTACAGCTCATTCAACTAGGTCAGTCTCTACTTCCTGGGCATTTAGGAATGAAGCTTCGGTTGATCAGATTTGCAAAGCAGCAACTTGATCTTCTTTGCATACTTTTACTAAATTCTACCATTTTGATGTGTTTTCTTCCTCAGAAGCAGTCTTTGGTAGAAAAGTACTTCAGGCAGCTTTTTCAGTTTGATTCTTCTGCCTATATTTTCAATTATAAGATAGTGACTCTTGCGTGGAAGATCCACATCTTGGGTATTCATTATCCCATACGTCACTAGCTCATGGACTCTTGCTAATTAATTGAAAGAAAACATAATTTATGTAAGAACTTACCTGATAAATTCATTTCTTTCCTATTAGCAAGAGTCCATGAGGCCCTCCCTTTTTTGTGGTGGTTATGATTTTTTTGTATAAAGCACAATTATTCCAATTCCTTATTTTTTATGCTTTCGCACTTTTTTTCTTATCACCCCACTTCTTGGCTATTCGTTAAACTGATTTGTGGGTGTGGTGAGGGGTGTATTTATAGGCATTTTGAGGTTTGGGAAACTTTGCCCCTCCTGGTAGGAATGTATATCCCATACGTCACTATCTCATGGACTCTTGCTAATATGAAAGAAATGAATTTATCAGGTAAGTTCTTACATAAATTATGTTATTTTGCTCAATACATGTCTAATAAAATACAAACTTAGTAAAATAATTTCTCACACATCAGAGTTGGAGAGAGTGACAGAGTCCATGGTATAGAGAATTTGGGAAAGTGGGCTTTGGTCTCTACAGGAAGGCATTTATAGCTTTGTTATAAATCTTCTAGAGTAACTTGAGCTGACTTTCTCTAGCTTTCACTGAATAATAACAGGAATTAATTGTATTACCTCTGCTCAATAGAGGACAGAATACAACTTGAGGACTTAAGTTGTTAACATGTCAGCTCCCTCATTCCCCTGAGGGAAGTGGCTACACTGAGAAAAGTGCTCATTTTGCAAGCAAACAAGTAGGTTGCTGTTTTTTTAACACAATCTTGTAATGTTTACTTTGATTTAACAATTTTTTTTTACTAAAGGAGCTCTGCTTCATCTTCCTTTTACATTTACGACGGAAAGGCTGTGCCATGACACCCAGGGTTTCTGGTAAAAATGCATTCCTAGTGTAGTGTTTTTTTCATGTTTGTTCAAAGTGATTTTAATATCTGTAAACCTTTAACTCGTAAATTTTGTGAAATCTTTTCAGTATTTAGATTGGCTATAAATGAGGCTGCTGAACCATTGACTTACAGGTATTACTGTATTAAGCTGTATAGAATAAAATATCATTCACATCTCAGAATATAATAGAACATGCATTGCAGTTTGTTAGATATCTTTTGTTGTATTGCATCATTTTTATTTTTCTCCGCATTTAACTCCACATTGGTATATAATATGAGATGCAGCCATACCTAGTGACAGGCTAAATAGTCGACAGTCATTGGAAATGTGATCAGCAGCAGGAGTTGCCCTGGTGTGTGTAATTACTTCTTGATATATGCAGGTTTATAGATATATTTAGGTAATAACACAGGTGCAGACCACTCAGGCGTTTAGAAGCTCTATGCATTTTCATATATGCATAAACAGATATGTAATCTTGGAAAACAGGAAGGTAAACAAGTCTTCAGTTACCAGTGGGAAAGAAGCAAAATCACTAATAATAAGCACATTCAAGCAAGAAAGCATATGTATGTATAAAAATAACCAGCAAGCAAGTAAATGTCAGCAAAATAGATACAATTAAGAATAAAGTAGCTGGCAAATTTAGTACTAAAACATCTTTTTTTTTTTTTTTTTTTCTTTTTGTAAATATGGAAAAACAGTCAAACATACTAAAGAGGCATAAAAATAAGAGAATCTATGTCTGTTTTTCTTTATAGAATTCTTACTTGCATAAATGAAGCTTAAAGGGACATTTACTGTAAATGTTCTTAAACTTTACATTATTTACAAATTACTCCTTTACCTTTATTTTGTTATGCCATTATTTTGACTGTTAGGAGAACAAGTTCAGGGGTAGGAAGAGGGCTACTTGCCAGACTGGAACACTGGCAATAGTCATCTGACATCTATCACACAATCCAGGAGTGTGGAGGTACACAGAAGCTATTTTGTGCTGGGAGCAATTAGGTCAAAATATGCTGCATGATTCAGTGTGCATCAAATAGAAACGCTAAACATGGCACTAATCTTGATGCTGGTGCTACAGATGGTACATGGAAGGGGTGCATATTTTGACTCAGGGACTTATAAACTGTTTGTCAGACTCAGTACTTGGTTATTCTTTTGAGATTATCTGATTTTGGTACCACGGAAGGTGAGCGCGGTATAGCAGCGTCCGGAACCGGCAAATATGACTGAAGTCCTCCAGAGTAAACTACTGGCAGAGAGCCGTAGCCTGCGATAGACTCCAAATCGCTAGTAGGCAACAAAGCAACAAAGTGAGTGGCAGGCTCTGCATAGACCAGACAAGCGCTCCAAAAGAGGATAAAAGAACCTTTAATGAAAAATTGTTAAAAATACATGAGAGGCTGTACACAGATACAGGGGGGGAACAAAGCAAACAAGCCTGACGCGTTTCGCGCCCCCTAGTGGCGCTTATTCATAGGCTATGGCACCAAGTGAGAGATACCTATTTAAAGGGAAAACATTAACCCTTTAAGTGCAAAACATAATTAAAAACAAGAAAATGTTAAAAACATTCACAAATTGACAATGGGATTACTTATACAAAGAAAATATACAGGATAAGATTAACCAACACAGAAGGTGGAGGTTTGAGACTGCCTAACAACAATATTTAATAAAGGAATATTTTATTGTTAATATATGTAAGTATTCAATGAATACAACAGGGTTACTGGATTGAATATATTAATGAGCCAGGACCTAGAAAAACATTGAAGGCTATTATTTGGGGGAGATAAGAGATTGCAAATACAAAAAACCTATTCTCTATAGTGAGATAAAAAAGAAGAAAAATAATAATAGATGCTTGTATATAGCCAAATGCTAAGTCAGTTGTCTATGAGATAATTAATATTGCATGCTTTATTCATACCTTGGGGTTGGCAAGTTTTTAATTTTATGATCCAAAATATTTCTTTCTTATCTAATATTTGTTGTCTATTGCCCCCCCTAATAGGTACTCTAGCAATATCAATGATTTGAACCGAAATATCTGCCAGATGAGTGAAATGCAGACTATTAAAATGACTAGCTACTGCTGAGTCCTTAGAATAGTATTTGACATCTCTTACATGTTCACCATATCTGGTTCTGACTTCACGTGAGGTTTTACCTACATATTGGCATTTGCAAATATTGCAGGTCAGGAGATAGATGGCAAATTTAGTTTTGCAATTGGCATAAAAATCTATAGCATATTGTTTATTATCTACAGTAGAAGAAAAATGTTTACCTCTAATAAGATTAGGGCAGGTCATGCAATCCCTACTCCCGCATTTGAAAAGGCCCTTTTTGGATAACCAATCAGCTGAACAAACACTCTTCATGTCAGAGACCAAACTGGGAGCAAGAACCTTCCCTAATGTCCTGGGTTTTTTAGAAACATACCTAAAGTTTTTTACGTATGGTTTCAGAACATCATCCCCTAATAAAACATGTGAACGTTTTTTTAGAATTTTCACTACTGCATCATAATGCACAGAATATTCTGTAGTGAAAACAATAGTGTCATTATTGGTTAGCTTGGGTTTGTTCTCAGTATTAGCTAGTTTATTATAAGATTTAACTGCAAGCCTGCATTGCTCAAATCTGTTGGAATTATATCCTCTCCTAATTAGCCTTTCTTTTAAAAAGAAAGGCTAATTAGGAGAGGATATAATTCCAACAGACTTGAGCAATGCAGGATCTGGTGCAGATGCCCAGGTGGCCTCTTCCTCTGTGTCACAACCTTCTTTCTCAGGGCTTTTTTTTTCATCATGTTCTCAAATTTCTCAGCTTGATTGCTTAGAGGGTTTTTTTTTCTCCCTGTTAACCAGACTTTGATTCAGGCCCATTTTCCTGTGACAAGGAAGGTTTTTCATAGAGTTGGAATGCCTTTATGTATTGATGTGTGAAGTATGGTTTTAGCTGGCACTGTTTTACAATTCCTTGAATTCTTCAGTTTCTTCCGGATAGTTTGAGTAAGGTTTTATCCGACAGTTTTGTAAAGGGTTAGATTTATGCTTTTTCTCTTATGCTTTGTTTCTCAAGAAGATTGCTATGATTCCTGACGTTCAGAAACTTTAATCAGGAACAGTTCAAGCCATTGGTAATTTCTCCTTTTTGGAACCTTTAATTTGGTTTTAAGAATGTTGCAGGTTGCTCTTTTTTAACCTATGCACTATATGGATACTTAGCTTTTGCCTTGGAATGTTTTGTTTCTTTGAGCTATTCCTGCTGTTTCTAAATTGTCTCCTCTTTCTTATGGGCCTCCTTGTCTTGTTTGCCATCAAGATAAGGCAGTTTTGAGAGCTACTTTGATTTGTTGCCTTAAAGTTATTAAAAATTACTTGTTCTATCTGAACCACGAAAGTTTCGTTTTGACTTTGCTGTCACTTTAACGAATAATGAGGTGTAATCTTTTCACTGTATATTAATATATATTATATGAAAAAAGTGTAACTCTTACACCATGAGATCCTTCCATTTTTGCTAGATTTTAATTATATTTTTCTGCCGGCAGTTGTAGTTTTTCCCTGCTACTTTTTTTTTCTTGCTATTGTCCTTTCCTACCTTTCCTCTTCTCCTAGCTTGGCTGTACGTCAGACTAGTTTACCAGTGAATTGAGGGGGCACTCCAAGGGCACTTGGAGTTTTGGGAATCTTTGCCTTCTCCTAGTGGCTAGAAATAGAATTCCCAGGAGTAATGGCTTGTGAACTATTACCAGCATGAAAGAAATTAGTTTATCAGGTAAGCATAAATTACATTTTTATCTAGCAGGTCTTCTTATAAATAGATAGATGTGTGTGTGAGCTTCTCAGTGAATACCTATAGGACTTAAATATGGGTTAGCATCTAAAAATAATCCACAGGGGTGGAAAATAACTGAACAAAATATGTTAATATACATAGAAAATAAAATATTACACCTCATTATTTGTTAAAGGGACAGTAATAGTCAAAACTAAACTTTCATGATTCTGATAGAACATGCAATTTTAAACAACTTTAAAATGTACTTATATTATGTAATTTGCTCAGTTCTCTTGTTATACTTTGTTCAAAACCATATCTAAATAGACTCAATACTGGAAGCTAGCGACTGATTGGTGGTTGCCCATATATGTCTCTTTTCTTTTACAAGATATGACGAGTCCACAGATTTCATCCTTACTTATGGGATATCGCCTCCTGGTCAGCAGGAGGAGACAAAGAGCTCCACAGCAGAGCTGCATAAATAGCTCCTCCCTTCCCCCCAACCCAGTCATTCTCTTTGCCTGTGTTAGTGATAGGAAGAGGTAATGTGAGGTGTTAGTTTAGATTCTTCAATCAAGAGTTTTTTATTTTCAAATGGTGCCAAAGTGTACTATTTTATTATAGAGCAGCCTCTGCAGTTATTGCCTCTTTGGCTATGGGAACTGGTGGGGTTTTTAACCTCGCTGCACCTCCCATTATGGTGCTGCTCTGAAGTGATGGTCTTAGAGAAACTTAACTAAGACCCCTATATCTTCACAGGACATCAGGAGGAAGAGTGGACCTCTTGACACTGTGAGTTATTATGCTGTTCCTCAGCATAGAGGTAAGTGCAGTCTCTTATTCTGGGGCTCTGCAGCTTATCTCAGATCTGACTGTACTCTACCTTTTTTCTCGATCTGGGCTTTATGTTGCTAATAGGCTGCCCTTTGTCAATATGCAGATTCTCATTAAGGTTTATCAGAACGAGAACCGACATATTATTTAGCTCCTACAGACATTCTAGTAAGGATAAGATATGCTAGAAGCGCTGGGGATATGATGGTGTTATACCATGTCATACAATGTTTTTACATTATATTGGGCATATCTCTGTTTAATGTTGTGAACATATCGCATAAGAGATGGCTGACGCTGAGGTTTTTGTGTAAACTCCGGTAAATGGCGGTTCACTGTGGTAAATTATGCAACGGAACTGCAGGGTTACGTTTACGCCCATGAAGGCGAGGCTTGATGTTTGCGCGCTTTCTGCGCAGTAAATCCTCTGTTGGGCTCCGGATGGTAGCGGTTCTTTCATGGACCCTAAGTTCGCTTGTTGTTACACCTTGCAAGCAATCTTAGGTGCGCCGCACGAGAGGGTCAGTGTCGAAGCACGTGGGGGCAGGTAGGAGCCGCAGCGGAGCTGCGGCGAGGTGACTATTCCTTTTGTTCTGGCCAGTGCACTAGTTATAAAGTCTATCATAACAAGGGACGTAGATAAATTCTTCTCCCGTTTTATTAGCCTGTCAAATAGCTGCAGAATTTTTGTATAAAGACACAGTACTATATTGCTATTAGTAAATACATGATCTGTGACTCGACCAAGTTTGCCTTGTTTGTTATGTTAACATAGACGACCTTGAACAAAGTACATGCCTTATGTGTTTAGATGCCATTGTGGAACCCCCTGTTACACTTTGTCCCTCATGTATTAAAAGGGCATTACAGTGTAAAGAAAATGTTTTCGTTAATAATGATATGTCTAATGAATGTCCTCAGACTGATGAGATTCAGGATAAGCTGCATCTTTCTCCCCAAGCGTCTCAGCCTTTAATGATCGCGCAGGTGACGCCAACGGCGTCTGCGTCATTCACTCTGCAGGATATGGCTGCAGTCATGTCATCCACTCTTTCAGAAGTTTCATCTAAGTTGCCAGTGTTAAAGAGCAAACGTAGTAGAAAAGAGACCCAGGTGGTCCATGCGACTTCTGATTCTTTGATGGCGATCTCCGATGTACCCTCCCAGGGCTTTGAAGGGGGGGGGTAGGGAGGTTCTGTCTGAAGGTGAACTGTCTGACTCAGGTAGTGCTTTACCTCAGACAGATTCGGACGTGATGTCCTTCAGATTTAAGCTTGAACACCTTGGCCTGTTACTGCGAGAGGTTTTGATGACTCTGGACGACTGTGACTCTATTGTGGTCCCTCCAGAGAAATTGTGCAAGATGGACAGGTATTTGGAGGTTCCTTCTTATTCTGACGTTTTTCCAGTTCCTAAGAGAATTTTGGAAATTATTACTAGGGAATGGGAAAGACTGGGTATCCCGTTCTCCCCTTCCCCTATTTTTAAGAAAATGTACCCTATAGCTGACACCGTTCAGGACTCTTGGCAGACGATCCCTAAGGTGGATGGAGCTATCTCTACCCTGGCTAAGCGTACGACTATCCTATTGTGGACAGTTGTGCTTTCAAAGACCCTATAGATAAAAAGTTGGAGGGTCTTCTAAAAAAGCTATTTGTTCATCAAGGGTTTCTATTACAACCAACGGCCTGCATTGTACCTGTTACAACTGCGGCTGCCTTTTGGGTTGACACATTAGAAGAGTCTCTTAAGACTGAGACTTCTTTAGAGGAAATAATGGACAGAATTAAGGCCCTTAAGCTGGCCAATTCTTTTGTTACGGATGCCGCCTTTCAGATCGGCAAATTGGTGGATAAGAATGCAGGATTTTCAATTTTAGCGCGCAGAGCCTTATGGTTAAAATCTTGGTCTGTGGATGTGTCCTCTAAATCCAAGCTTTTGGCTATTCCTTTCAAAGGAAAGACCCGGTTCGGGCCTGAATTGAAAAAAGATCATTTCTGACATAACGGGAGGTAAGGGTCACCTCCTCCCTCAGGATAAGACATCTAAACAAAGGGGGGGACAGAGTAATTTTTGTTCCTTTCGAAATTTCAAGGGAGTCCCCTCTTCCACTAAACAGGAAGGGCACTTTGCACAAGCGAAGCCCACTGAAGACCCAACCAGGCTTGGAACATTGTAAACAACCCAAGAAGCCCGCTTCTTCCCCCAAAACAGCATGAAGGGGCGGCCCCCGATCCGGGACTGGATCTAGTAGGGGGCAGACTTTCTCTCTTTGTCAATGTTTGGATACGAGACGTTCAGGATCCTTGGACACTAGAAATCATGTCTCAAGGGTATCAGTTGGAGTTCAAAAATTCCTTCCCAAGGGGAAGGTTTCTTCTTTCATGGTTGTCTGTAGACCAGACAAAAAGAGAGGTGTTCTTACGTTGTGTAAAAGACCTCTCCACTATGGGAGTAAATTGTCCCGTTCCAAAACAGGGGCAGGGGTTTTACTCAAATCTTTTTGTGGTTCCCAAAAAAAGAGGGAACATTCCGACCCATTTTAGATCTCAAGAGTCTAAACAAGTTTCTCAGAGTTCCATCCTTCAAGATGGAGACTATTCGGACAATTCTTCCATTGATCTAGGAGGGTCAATATATGTGGACTTAAAGGATGCATATCTTCATATTCCTATCCACAGAGATCATCACCAGTTCCTGAGGTTTGCCTTTCTGGACAAACATTTTCAGTTCGTGGCCCTTCCTTTCGGGCTGGCCACGGTACCCAGGATCTTCACAAAGGTTCTAGGGTCTCTGCTGGCGGTTCTCAGGCCGCGGGGCATTGCAGTGACGCCTTATCTGGATGATATTCTGATCCAGGCGTCATCTTATCAGCTGACAAAGTCTTATACCGACATGGTTCTATCCTTTCTAAGGACTCACGGGTGGAAGGTGAACCTAGGAAAGAGTTCACTAATTCCACAGACAAGGGTTCCTTTCCTAGGAACTCTAATAGACTCTATATCCATGAAAATCTTCTTGACGGAAGTCAGAAAGTTAAAGATTCTGAATACATGCCGATCCCTTCAGTCCAATCCTCAGCCATCAGTGGCTCACTGCATGGAGGTAATTGGATTAATGGTGGCGGCAATGGACATCATTCCGTTTGCTCGTTTTCATCTCAGGCCTCTACAACTGAGCATGCTCAGACAGTGGAATGGAGACTATGCAAATTTGTCTCCTCAGCTAGATCTAGATCAGGAGACAAGAGACTCTCTTCTTTGGTGGTTGTCGCAGGATCATCTGTCCCAAGGGACGTGCTTCTGCAGACCCTCATGGGTGATTGTGACAACGGACGCCAGTCTACTATGATGGGGTGCAGTCTGGAATTCCCTGAAGGCTCAGGGTGTGTGGACTGACTCGGTCGGAGTCTCTACTTCCAATCAATATTCTGGAGTTGAGGGCAATATTTAATGCCCTTCAGGCTTGGCCTCAGTTGGCTTCGGCCAAATTCATCTGATTTCAGTCAGACAACATCACAACTGTGGCTTAAATCAATCATCAGGGAGGAACAAGGAGTTCCTTAGCGATGACAGAAGTATCCAAGATAATTCGGTGGGCGGAGGCTCACTCTTGTTATCTGTCAGCAATATACATCCAAGGAGTGGACAACTGGGAAGCGAATTTTTTGAGCAGACAGACGTTTCATCCGGGAGAATGGGAACTCCATCCGGAGGTCTCATGGCATCTCGTCAGAATGCCAAGCTCCCGAGATACGGATCCAGGTCCAGGGATCCTCAAGCCGAACTGATAGATGCCTTGACAGTGCCTTGGTCGTTCAACCTAGCTCATGTGTTTCCACCGTTTGCTCTCCTTCCCCGGGTGATTGCTCGGATCAAACAGGAGAGGGCTTTGGTGATTCTCATCGCTCCTGCATGGCCTCTCAGGACTTGGTATGCCGATCTGGTGGACATGTCATCTCTACCACCGTGGAAGCTTCCATTGAGGCAGGACCTTCTCATTCAGGGACCCCTCCATTATCCGAATCTAATTTCTCTACAGCTGACTGCTTGGAGATTGATCGCTTGTTTTTATCGAAGCGAGGGTTCTCTGATTCGGTCATTGATACCTTGATTCAGGCACGTAAGCCTGTTACTAGAAATATTTACCATAAGATATGGCGTAAATATCTTTATTGGTGCGAATCCAAGGGTTACTCATGGAGTAAGATTAGGGTTCCTAGGATTTTGTCCTTTCTCCAAGAAGGATTGGAGAAGGGGTTATCAGAAAGTTACTTAAAGGGACAGATTTCTGCTTTATCTATTTTGCTACACAAACATCTAGCAGATGTTCCGGATGTTCAGTCCTTTTTTCAGGCTCTGACTAGGATCAGGCCTGTGTTTAGATCAATTGCTCCTCCTTGGAGTCTGAATTTAGTTCTGAAGGTTCTTCAAGGAGTTCCGTTTGAACCTATGCATTCCATAGATATTAAGTTATTATCTTGGAAAGTTTTATTTCTGGTTGCTATTTCTTCTGCTTGCAGAGTTTCTGAGCTTTCGGCATTACAATGTGATTCTCCTTATCTTGTTTTCCATTCTGATAAGGTGGTGTTGCGCACCAAACCTGGTTTTCTTCCTTAGGTTGTTTCTAACAAAAATATTAATCAGGAAATTGTTGTTCCTTCCTTGTGTCCTAACCCTTCCTCTAAGAAGGAGCGTCAGTTACATAATTTGGACGTAGTCCATGCCTTGAAGTTCTACTTGCAGGCGACTAAGGATTTTCGTCAAACATCTTCATTATTTGTTGTTTTTTCTGGAAAACATAGGGGTCAGAAAGCTATGGCTACCTCTCTTTCTTTTTTGCTGCGGAGTATCATCCGTGTTGCATATGAGATTGCTGGACAGCAGCCTCCAGAACGAATTACGGCTCATTCTACTAGAGCTGTGGCTTCCTCATGGGCATTTAAAAATGATGCTTCTATTGAACAGATTTGCAAGGCTGCAACTTGGTCGTCTCTTCATACTTTTTCCAAATTTTACAAATTTTATACTTTTTCCTCGTCCGAGGCTGTTTTTGGGAGAAAGGTTCTTCAAGCAGTGGTGCCTTCTGTTTAGGTTCCTGTCTTGTCCCTCCCTTTCATCCGTGTTCTATTGCTTTGGTATTGTATCCCATAAGTAAGGATGAAATCTGTGGACTCATCATATCTTGTAGAAGAAAAGGACATTTATTCTTACCTGATAAATGTATTTCTTTTACGATATGACGAGTCCACGGCCCGCCCTGTCGTTTTTCTAAGACAGGTTTTTCTTTTTGTTAAACTTCAGTCACCTCTGCTCCTTGGCTTTTTCCTTTCTCTTCCTAACTTCGGTCGAATGACTGGGTTGGGGGGAAGGGAGGACCTATCTATGCAGCTCTGCTGTGGAGCTCTTTGCCTCCTCCTGCTGACTAGGAGGTGATATCCCATAAGTAAGGATGAAATCCGTGGACTTGTCACATCGTAAAAGAAATACATTTATCACGTAAGCATAATTTTCCTTTTTATTTGCTCTCTCGATGTGTTCAGCTGGTTCTCAGTAGTGCATTGCTGCTCCTTCAACAAAGAATACCAAGAAAATGAAGTCAATTTGATAATAGAAGTAAATTAGAAAGTTGTTTAAAATGGTATGTTCTATCTAAATAATGAAAGATTGAAAACTTTAGGTTGTGAATCTATTGTAATATTTTTTTTACTGGTAGCCCTAGCATTGGTTTATGATTATGCAGTATTTTATACATTTGTACATAGTTGTGTTGCTACCTGCTGTTTATTTGCTTCACATACACTGATTAGATTTAAATTGTGTTTAAACTGCTGTTCAAATTTTGCCAATGGGCACTGGGAATGGCACATTGCATTGTGTAATAAACTTTTCCAGCTGTATAAAATTTGACTGTCAAAGATAATAATTAAATTGATCTACCAAATGATTTCTGTTTCTGGAAGAAAAAAAAAAACATAGCAATTTCACAAAAATCATAATAATTTAGAGCTGATGATAAATTCTAACATTAAGACGTTTGATGTTTGCATAAAATATGTTTCTTTACCAAACAAAAAATTGCATTTTTTTTTTTTTAAAAGTAGCAAGAAAAATGGGTTTAAAAGTTCAAAAGAAAATCTGTCGCTAGTTGTTTTTATCATCTATTATGTTTAATTTCAAGTAATTAATAATAATTATAGGCTTAGGTTATTGCATTTCCACTTAAAACTCTAATGCATATTTATTCTTTGTGCTTGCTGATCATTTCTTAGGCAGACCAATTTATTTATTATTGTGAGTTGGTGCATATTTAGTACTCTGAATAAATTTAGTTAGATGGCTACTATGAACTAGTTAATATGCATAGCCTGAATTAGATTAGCTTTAATCTAATATAAACTGATGGGCGCATACAAGATACAGGTGTCTTGAAAAGATTGCAATGAATACAGCTAATACAGGCTTTACAAATGCACCTGTAGTCCAACTTTTTATGTAAAATTGACTATTTTGTAGGATTCTTTATATAGAGAATATTCTAGATATGGTTTACACAGTATTAGCATTTAATTTAAACACAATTGATAATCAGCTGGACTTTTTTTTTTTTACAGAACATCCAGTTCACCAAATTAAATTGCTAAATTCTCAGATACCAGAAACGTGATAAGCCCAATCCTATGATTTCTGCTTGACAAACATAAGAAGTTATTTTGCCTAATGTAATTTGTACAAATATAGAAAAATCTTAAGCCTTATTCGCTGCAACACAAAAGAGAAGATGTTTTAGAATGTCCATTATATATGAGAAAGTAATGAAAATAAATGAATGTTGACTTGGTGATTAAAGGAAAATTAACACATTTAAACCTATCAACTATTAACTCTGCTATTTTTATCATCAGACTGTTTAAAGGGCCGTAATAGTCCAAATAATGACTTGCTATAATTTGATAGAGCATGTGATTTTAAGACTAGTGACCCAGCACTACTATGTTTTTTACCCTTGCAAAAGGGGTTAAACACAAAAGTACTGCTTGGCACCCACAGAGCACTGCTGGTCCAGAGCAGAAACTACTGCTAATCAAATCTATGCAATGAGACAAAAAGATTAAGGAATACAAATAAACCATTTTCCATCCCACATGGGAACAGTAATAGCCTTGAGCCAGCTAATATTACAGTTTCCTGTTGGATTGTGCAGTATATTTCCAGAGCCTATCAACAAAAATAATGTTTTGTTATGGAAGCGCTCAGCGAACATCCAACAAGTGCAGTTTCAAATTACAGGGCTATGAAAGCAGAATCTACTTCTGAGCGTTGTCAATTAGCAGTCTTGAGGACACCCAATGCTTTCCTTTTCTACTGTAGGTTGGACTTCGCATGTCAGCTACTACAGCAGACTTTGGAAGAAAAATGTAAAAAAAAAAAATTGGCACAGTTAATGTCTTTATTTAGTACATTGCTATGTTAGTGTTTTTAACCAAACCATATTTGTACTGCTTTGTATCCATTATCTTTTTTTTCACAGTTGATTAAGATATTATGTAGAAGTATTTATAGCAATAACTACACATCAATTATAAGGAGTTTCTCTAAGGCTGACATTACTGAGTCAATACTCCCAGTGTCACCTGTAGATATTGACGTTCACATTTAAACAAAGGCTAACTGCTTATTGCTCAATAGGCTGAATAGTTAAAGGGATACTACTGCAGAGGAACCGTCCTTTAGATATAAAATTGAGCACTTGCATTTTTTATTAAAGGAGCTTCTGTCTACGTTAGAGGTTCCAGAGGCCGCGCTGTCTGAAGAACCTAAAATACCTAAATTAGACAGAGTTTACGAAGACAGGAAAGTTCCTTTGACTTTTCCTGTGCCGATTAAGATGGCGAACATTATTAAGAACGAATGGGAAAGAATTGGTTCTTCCTTTTCCCCCTCGTCTACTTTTAAAAAGTTATTCCCGGTCCCGGACTCTCAACTGGATTTGTGGGGCTCCATTCCTAAGGTGGATGGTGCTATCTCTACGCTTGCTAAATGTACTACTATACCTCTTGAGGAAAGTTCTTCGTTCAGAGAGCCGATGGATAAGTAAATGGAAACCTTTCTGAGAAAGATGTTTCAACATACAGGATTTTTGTTTTAACTGGCGGCTGCAGTTGCCGAGGTTGCCGGAGCGGCTACCTACTGGTGTTGGAGTCTCCCCTCGAGGATATTCAAGACAGAATTAAAGCTCTGAGAATTGCTAAATCTTTTATCTGTGATGCGAACATGCAAATTATTTGCCTAAATGCAAAGGCCTCTGGGTTTGCGGTCCTAGCGCCGGGCGCTCTGGTTGAAGTCTTGGTCTGCGGACATGACTTCTAAGTCAAGACTCAGTTCTCTTCCCTTCAAGGGAAAGATTTTATTTGGTCCAGGCAAGGGTGGGTGCCTTATTACCGAAAGATAAGAAGAACAAGTCTAAGGGACGACAATTTTCTAATTTCTGTTTCTTTCGTTCTGACAAATCCCAACAACAACAATCCTCCTCCAAGCCCGAGCAACCCAAGAGTACTTGGAAGCCGACTCAGTCCTGGAATAAATCCAATCAGAATAAGAAGCCAGACGAAAACAAATCGGCATGAAGGGGCGGCTTCTGATCCGGGATCGGATCATGTAGGGCAGATTGTCTGTCTCTTTTTTCAGCTGTCTGGTTCAAGGACATACAGGTTCCGTGGGTCCTGGAGGTGGTATCGCAGGGATACAAGATAGGCCTTAAATCTCATCCGCCAAGGGGCAGATTCCTTCTCTCGAATCTGTCTACCAGACCAGAAAATACCTTTCTATGGTGTGTTTGGGATCTATCCTTCTTGGGAGTTGTTGTCCCGGTGCCTATCTAAGAAAGAGGTTTGGGGTTTTATTAAAACCTTTTCGTGGTCCCAAAGAAGGAGAGAACTTTCTGCCCAATTCTGGACCTAAAGTGCTTAAACAAATTTCAAGATAGAGACAATAAGGTCCATCCTTCCTTTGATTTAGGAAGGCCAGTTTATGACCACTATAGATCTGAACGACACTTACTTTCATGTTCCAATCCACAGGGAACACTTTCGGTTCCTGAGGTTTGCATTCCTGGACCAGCACTTCAAGTTCATTGCCCTTCCATTTGGCCTAGCTACTGTTCCAAGAATCTTTACAAAGGTTCTGGGGGCTCTTCTAGCCGTTGCCAGAACTCAGGGTATTGCAGTAGCCCCATACTTGGACGATATTCTGGTGCAAGCAACCATCCTTTCGTCTTGCGGAAGAATTCTCGGAGTCCCTTCTCAGTCTTCGATCACATTGATGGAAGATAAACTTGGAAAAGAGTTCTCTTATCCCAAGTACCAGGGTGGAATTCCTGGGTACTATAATAGACTCCATATCCATGAGGATATTTCTAACAGACCAGAGACGGTGCAAGCTAACTTCAGCATGTCTTGCCCTCTGGACCTCCTTGAGTCCCTCTGTGGCTCAGTGTATGGAGGTGATTGGTCTCATGGTGTTCTGCATGGACATAATTCCTTTTGCCAGGTTCCGTCTCAGACTTTTACAACTGTGCATGCTGAGGCAGTGGAACGGCGATCATTCAGATCTGTCTCAACAGTTTGTATTAGACAGCAGGTTGAGAGAATCGCTCTCTTGATGGCTCTTTCCAGATCATCTATCCCGAATGACATGCTTCTTAAAGTGAATGTAAAGTCACACTGTCCCGTTAACACCGCAGTAATCGTCATTTAAAAAAATCGGTACCTTAATTCATAATTTTTTTTTTTTTTTTTTATTAGCTTGTTTTTTAACTTACTTGACGTGCGCTCGAAGTACTAATCCTCCGCCCGCCATCTTAGATTTTTGAGTGACAGATCAAGCTAAATCTGGTCTCCCATTCATTGAATTCCCCCGGGGGGGAATAAACGACTTTTCCATACGTCACGTGTTCCTATTGCGCCTGCATTAGACCTCTACTCTTCTATTCAACTCAGACGCGAGTTCACGCTTTGTGCATGCGCTGTAGCATAATTTACGGTCTTTGCCAAATATTCAGCAATCGTCCTGCAGCTAGGTAAGTAGCGATCTTCTCAGCTCCGATGTAAATACATATATAATGATTTCGGTAACGTATTTTTAACATGGCAATATAATAGAGATGCATATTGAACGTAAATATGATTATTGTCAATAGTATTATTTAAATTATTATATAAACGATCAAATGTTATTGTTACTTGGCAATAATTGAATG
Source organism: Bombina bombina (assembly GCF_027579735.1). Taxonomy (NCBI): domain Eukaryota; kingdom Metazoa; phylum Chordata; class Amphibia; order Anura; family Bombinatoridae; genus Bombina; species Bombina bombina. Next base: position 160,427,089 of record NC_069500.1, read on the forward strand.
CCGTGGAACGCATGCGCAGTTGTTCTACTAGACGTGAACGTGCTTTCAGTATTAGTAAATAGCGGGTGGGACCGATCCCTAAGTAACAAGGAAGAAAATTAGGAAGTTGTGAATGGGAGGAGCTGTGCTCGAAAACAAATGAAAATTGGTGATCAAAATATATCAATAATATTGTTTGCTTTTTTTTTTGTTTTGTTTTTAAAAATTGTCGGTTTAGCAAATATACACACAAGGAATTCATATGTGCAATGTACTATAAAAATTAACATTTACTTTAAGACCATCCTGGGAAATTGTGACTATGGATGCAAGCCTATACAGATGGGGAGCTGTTTGGGGTGCCAGGAAGGCACGGGGTTATGGACTCAGGAGTCCTCCTCCCTCCCGATTTAATATTTTTGAACTACTGACAATCTTCAAGGCCTTGAAGGCTTGGCCACTTCTGGGTTCATCCCAGTTTATCAGATTCCAATCAGACAATATAACCTCGGTGGCTTACATCAACCATCAGTGGGGAACGAGAAGTTCCTTGGCGATAAAGGAAGTATATCAGATTCTGGAGTATCTCAGATTCTGTTAGCGATCCACATTCCGGGTGTGGACAACTGGGAGGCGGATTTTCTCAGCAGGCAATCTTTCCATCCAGAAGAATGGTCTCTCCATCCCGAGGTGTTTGCAGAGATATGCAGCAAGTGGGGGACGCCGGAGATAGATCTCATGGCGTCCCATCTCAATACCAAGCTACCCATGTACGGGTCGAGTAATTTTGATTGCTTAATCGTTGCCACGAAGGACAAGGTTTGCGGATCTAGTTAGGATGTCCTCATCTCATTCGTGGAGGTTACCTTGTCGCAGAGACCTGATACAAGGTCCTTTTGTTCATCAAAATCTAGATTCTCTCAGGCTGACTGCGTGGAGATTGAACACCTAACTTACTAGACGTGCGCTCGAAGTACTAATCCTCCGCCCGCCATCTTAGATTTCTTTCATGTAATTAGCAAGAGTCCATGAGCTAGTGACGTATGGGATATACATTCCTACCAGGAGGGGCAAAGTTTCCCAAACCTTAAAATGCCTATAAATACACCCCTCACCACACCCACAATTCAGTTTTACAAACTTTGCCTCCTATGGAGGTGGTGAAGTAAGTTTGTGCTAGATTCTACGTTGATTTTCCTCTCAGCGTGCAGTGAATGTCAGAGGGATGTGAGGAGAGTATTGCCTATTTGAATGCAATGATCTCCTTCTACGGGGTCTATTTCATAGGTTCTCTGTTATCGGTCGTAGAGATTCATCTCTTACCTCCCTTTTCAGATCGACGATATACTCTTATATATATACCATTACCTCTGCTGATTTTCGTTTCAGTACTGGTTTGGCTTTCTACAACATGTAGATGAGTGTCCTGGGGTAAGTAAGTAAGCTTATTTTCTGTGACACTCTAAGCTATGGTTAGGCACTTTTTTATAAAGTTCTAAATATATGTATTCAAACATTTATTTGCCTTGACTCAGGATGTTCAACATTCCTTATTTTCAGACAGTCAGTTTCATACTTGGGATAAATGCATTTGTTTCAATCATTTTTTCTTACCTTAAAAAATTTGACTTTTTCTTTCATGTAATTAGCAAGAGTCCATGAGCTAGTGACGTATGGGATATACATTCCTACCAGGAGGGGCAAAGTTTCCCAAACCTTAAAATGCCTATAAATACACCCCTCACCACACCCACAATTCAGTTTTACAAACTTTGCCTCCGATGGAGGTGGTGAAGTAAGTTTGTGCTAGATTCTACGTTGATATGCGCTCCGCAGCAAGTTGGAGCCCGGTTTTCCTCTCAGCGTGCAGTGAATGTCAGAGGGATGTGAGGAGAGTATTGCCTATTTGAATGCAGTGATCTCCTTCTAAGGGGTCTATTTCATAGGTTCTCTGTTATCGGTCGTAGAGATTCATCTCTTACCTCCCTTTTCAGATCGACGATATACTCTTATATATACCATTACCTCTACTGATTCTCGTTTCAGTACTGGTTTGGCTATCTGCTATATGTAGATGAGTGTCCTGGGGTAAGTAAGTCTTATTTTCTGTGACACTCCTAGCTATGGTTGGGCACTTTGTTTATAAAGTTCTAAATATATGTATTCAAACATTTATTTGCCTTGACTCAGAATGTTCAACTTTCCTTATTTTTCAGACAGTCAGTTTCATATTTGGGATAATGCATTTTAATTTAACATTTTTTACCTTAAAATTTGACTTTTTCCCTGTGGGCTGTTAGGCTCGCGGGGGCTGAAAATGCTTCATTTTATTGCGTCATTTTTGGCGCAAAAATTCTATTTCCGTTTCCGGCGTCATACGTGTCGCCGGAAGTTGCGTCATTCTTTGACGTTATTTTGCGCCAAAAATGTCGGCGTTCCGGATGTGGCGTCATTTTTGGCGCCAAAAAGCATTTAGGCGCCAAATAATGTGGGCGTCTTATTTGGCGCGAAAAAATATGGGCGTCACTTTTGTCTCCACATTATTTAAGTTTCATTTTTTATTGCTTCTGGTTGCTAGAAGCTTGTTCTTTGGCATTTTTTCCCATTCCTGAAACTGTCATTTAAGGAATTTGATCAATTTTGCTTTATATGTTGTTTTTTTCTTTTACATATTGTAACTGAGTCAGAAGTTACTTCAGGAAAGTCACTGCACAGTGCTGGAGCTACCAAGCTAAGTGTATCTGCTATAAACTTTTGGTATCTGTTTCTCCAGCTGTTATTTGTATTGCATGTCATGTCAAACTTATTAATGCAGATAAAATTTCCTTTAGTACTGTTACATTACCTGTTGCTGTTCCGTCAACATCTAATTTTCAGAGTGTTCCTGATAACATAAGAGATTTTATTTTTTAAATCCATTAAGAAGGCTATGTCTGTTATTTCTCCTTCTAGTATACATAAAAGTCTTTTAAAACTTCTCTTTTTTCAGATGAATTTTTAAATGAACATCATCATTCTGATACTGATAATGGTTCTTCTGGTTCAGAGGTTTCTGTCTCAGAGGTTGATGCTGATAAATCTTTGTATTTGTTCAAGATGGAATTTATTCGTTCTTTACTTAAAGAAGTGTTATTTGCATTAGAAATAGAGGATTCTGGTCCTCTTGATTCTAAATGTAAACGTTTAAATAAGGTTTTTAAATCTCCTGTAGTTATTCCAGAAGTGTTTTATCTCCCTGATGCTATTTCTGAAGTAATTTCCAGGGAATGGAATAATTTGGGTAATTTATTTACTCCTTCTAGACGTTTAAGCAAATTATATCCTGTGCCATCTGACAGATTAGAGTTTTTTGAGACAAAAATCCCTAAGGTTATGGGGCTATCTCTACTCCTGCTAATGTACTACTATTCCTACGGCAGATAGTACTTCATTTAAGGATCCTTTAGATAGGAAAATTGAATCCTTTCTAAGAAAAGCTTACTTATGTTCAGGTAATCTTCTTAGACCTGCTATATTTTTAGCGGATGTTGCTGCAGCTTCAACTTTTTGATTAGAAGCTTTAGAGCAACAAGTAACAGATCATAATTTTATAGCATTATTATTATTCTATAACATGCTAATAATTTTATTGGTGATACCATCTTTTGATATCATTAGAGTTGATGTCAGGTATATGTCTCTAGCTATTTTAGCTAGAGAAGCTTTATGGATTAAACTTGGAATGCTGACATGTCTTCTAAGTCATCTTTGCTTTCCCTTTCTTTCCAGGGTAAATAATCATTTTAGTTCCTTTCCTTACAAGGAACAAAAGCCTGATCCTTCATCCTCAGGAGCGGTATCAGTTTGGAAACTATTTCCAGTTTGGAATATATCCAAGCCTTATAGAAACCTATAGCCAGCTCCTAAGTACCTATGAAGGTGCGGCCCTTATTCCAGCTCAGCTGGTATGGGGCAGATTACGTTTTCTTCAAAGAAATTTGGATCAATTCCGTTCTTAATCTCTGGTTTCAGAAACATTGTTTCAGAAAGGTACAGAATTGGCTTCAAGTTAAGGCCTCCTGCTAAGAGATTCTTTTCTTTCCCGTGTCCCAGTTAACACAGCAAAGGCTCAGCATTTCTGTAATGTGTTTCAGATCTAGAGTTGGCTGGAGTATTTATGCCAGTTCCAGTTCTGGAACAGGGGCTGGGGTTTTATTTTATCTCTTCATTTGTACCAAAGAAGGTCAATTCCTTCAGACCAGTTCCGGATCTGTCATTATTGAATCGTTATGTTAGGATACCAACATTCAAGATGGTTACTGTAGGACTATCCTGCCTTTTGTTTAGCAAGGGCATTATATGTCTACAATAGATTTACAGGATGTGTATCTGCATATTCCGATTCATCCAGATCACTTTTAGTGTCTGAGATTCTCTTTTTAGACAAGCATTACCAGTTTTGTGGCTCTACCGTTTGGTCTAGCCTCAGTTCCAAGAATTTTTTTCAAAGGTTCTCGGTGCCCCTTTTTTCTGTAATCAGAGAATAGGGTTTTGGTATTTCCTTATTTGGACGATATCTTGGTACTTGCTCAGTCTTCTCATTTTCGAAGAATCTCATACGAATCGACTTGTGTTGTTTCTTCAATTTCATGGTTGGAGGATCAATTTACCATTCAGTTCATTGATTCCTCAGACAAGGGTAACCTTTTTAGGTTTTTGTACATAAATTCAGTGTCTATGACTCTGTCCTTGTCAGACAAGAGAAGTTTAACATTGATATCAGCTTGTCAAAACCTTCAGTCACAATCATTCCCTTTGGTAGCCTTATGCATGGAAATGTTGGGTCTTAGGACTGCCGCATCAGATGCGATCTCCTTTGCTCGTTTTCACATGCGACCTCTTCAGCTCTGTATGCTGACCCAATGGTGCAGGGATTACTCAAAGATATCTCAATTAATATCTTTAAACCGATTTTACAACACACTCTGACATGGTGGACAGATCACCATCGTTTAGTTAAGGGGGCTTCTTTGTTCTTCCGACCTGGACTATAATCTCAACAGATGCAAGTCTTACAGGTTGGGGAGCTGTGTGGGGGTATCTGACGGCACAAGGGGTTTGGGAATCTCAGGAGGTGAGATTTCCGATCAATATTTTGGAACTCCGTGCAATTTTCAGAGCTCTTCAGTCTTGGCCTCTTCTCAAGAGAGAGTTGTTCATTTGTTTTCAGATAGACAATGTCACAACTGTGGCATACATCAATCATCAAGGAGGGACTCACAGTCCTCTGGCTATGAAAGAAGTATCTCGAATTTTGGTTTGGGTGGAATCCAGCTCCTGTCTAATCTCTGTGGTTCATATCCCAGGTATGGACAATTGGAAAGCGGATTATCTCAGTCGCCAAACGTTGCATCCGGGCGAATGGTCTCTTCACCCAGAGGTATTTCTTCAGATTGTTCTAATGTGGGAACTTCCAGAAATAGATCTGATGGCTTCTCATCTAAACAAGAAACTTCCCAGGTATCTGTCCAGATCCCGGGATCCTCAGGCGGAAGCAGTGGATGCATTATCACTTCCTTGGAAGTATCATCCTGCCTATATCTTTCCGCCTCTAGTTCTTTTTCCAAGAGTAATCTCCGAGATTCTGAAGGAATGCTCGTTTGTTCTGCTGGTAGCTCCGGCATGGCCTCACAGGTTTTGGTATGCGGATCTTGTCCGGATGGCCTCTTGCCAACCGTGGACTCTTCCGTTAAGACCAGACCTTTTGTCTCAAGGTCCTTTTTTCCATCAGGATCTGAAATCCTTAAATTTAAAGGTATGGAGATTGAACGCTTGATTCTTGGTCAAAGAGGTTTCTCTGACTCTGTGATTAATACTATGTTACAGGCTCGTAAATCTGTATCCAGAGAGATATATTATAGAGTCTGGAAGACTTATATTTCTTGGTGTCTTTCTCATCATTTTTCTTGGCATTCTTTTAGAATACCGAGAATATTACAGTTTCTTCAGGATGGTTTAGATAAGGGTTTGTCCGCAAGTTCCTTGAAAGGTCAAATCTCTGCTCTTTCTGTTCTTTTTCACAGACAGATTGCTATTCTTCCTGATATTCATTGTTTTGTACAATCTTTGGTTCGTATAAAGCCTGTCATTAAGTCAATTTCTCCTCCTTGGAGTTTGAATTTGGTTCTGGGGGCTCTTCAAGCTCCTCCATTTGAACCTATGCATTCATTGGATATTAAATTACTTTCTTGGAAAGTTTTGTTCCTTTTGGCCATCTCTTCTGCCAGAAGAGTTTCTGAATTATCTGCTCTTTCTTGTGAGTCTCCTTTTCTGATTTTTCATCAGGATAAGGCGGTGTTGCGAACTTCTTTTGAATTTTTACCTAAGTTGTGAATTCCAACAACATTAGTGGAGACATTGTGGTTCCTTCATTATGTCTTAATCCTAAGAATTCTAAGGAGAAATCGTTGCATTCTTTGGATGTTATTAGAGCTTTGAAATATTATGTTGAAGCTACTAAGTCTTTCCGAAAGACTTCAAGTTTATTTGTTATCTTTTCCGGTTTTTGAAAGGCCAGAAAACTTCTGCCATTTCTTTGGCATCTTGGTTGAAATCTTTAATTCATCTTGCCTATGTTGAGTCGGGTAAGACTCCGCCTCATAGGATTACAGCTCATTCTACTAGGTCAGTTTCTACTTCCTGGGCGTTTAGGAATGAAGCTTCGGTTGATCAGATTTGCAAAGCGGCAACTTGGTCCTCTTTGCATACTTTTACCAAATTCTACCATTTTGTTGTATTTTCTTCTTCTGAAGCAGTTTTTGGTAGAAAAGTACTTCAGGCAGCGTTTTCAGTTTGAATCTTCTGCTTATGTTTTTTCATTAAACTTTATTTTGGGTGTGGATTATTTTCAGCAGGAATTGGCTGTCTTTATTTTATCCCTCCCTCTCTAGTGACTCTTGTGTGGAAAGATCCACATCTTGGGTAGTCATTATCCCATACGTCACTAGCTCATGGACTCTTGCTAATTACATGAAAGAAAACATAATTTATGTAAGAACTTACCTGATAAATTCATTTCTTTCATATTAGCAAGAGTCCATGAGGCCCGCCCTTTTTTTGTGGTGGTTATGATTTTTTTGTATAAAGCACAATTATTCCAATTCCTTATTTTATATGCTTTCGCACTTTTTTCTTATCACCCCACTTCTTGGCTATTCGTTAAACTGAATTGTGGGTGTGGTGAGGGGTGTATTTATAGGCATTTTAAGGTTTGGGAAACTTTGCCCCTCCTGGTAGGAATGTATATCCCATACGTCACTAGCTCATGGACTCTTGCTAATATGAAAGAAATGAATTTATCAGGTAAGTTCTTACATAAATTATGTTTTCCCTGTGGGCTGTTAGGCTCGCGGGGGCTGAAAATGCTTCATTTTATTGCGTCATTCTTGGCGCGGACTTTTTTGGCGCAAAATTTTTTTTCTGTTTCCGGCGTCATACGTGTCGCCGGAAGTTGCGTCATTTCTTTCATGTAATTAACAAGAGTCCATGAGCTAGTGACGTATGGGATATACATTCCTACCAGGAGGGGCAAAGTTTCCCAAACCTTAAAATGCCTATAAATACACCCCTCACCACACCCACAAATCAGTTTTTACAAACTTTGCCTCCAAGGGAGGTGGTGAAGTAAGTTTGTGCTAGATTCTACGTTGATATGCGCTCCGCAGCAAGTTGGAGCCCGGTTTTCCTCTCAGCGTGCAGTGAATGTCAGAGGATGTGAAGAGAGTATTGCCTATTGAATGCAGTGATCTCCTTCTACGGGGTCTATTTCATAAGGTTCTCTGTTATCGGTCGTAGAGATTCATCTCTTACCTCCCTTTTCAGATCGACGATATACTCTTATATTTACCATTTCCTCTACTGATTCTCGTTTCAGTACTGGTTTGGCTTTCTACAAACATGTAGATGAGTGTCCTGGGGTAAGTAAGTCTTATTTTCTGTGACACTCTAAGCTATGGTTGGGCACTTTATTTATAAAGTTCTAAATATATGTATTCAAACATTTATTTGCCTTGACTCAGAATGTTCAACTTTCCTTATTTCCAGACAGTCAGTTTCATATTTGGGATTATGCATTGAATTATCATATTTTTTCTTACCTCAAAAATTTGACTTTTTTCCCTGTGGGCTGTTAGGCTCGCGGGGGCTGAAAATGCTTCATTTTATTGCGTCATTCTTGGCGCGGACTTTTTTGGCGCAAAAATTCTTTTCCGTTTCCGGCGTCATACGTGTCGCCGGAAGTTGCGTCATTTTTTGACGTTATTTTGCGTCAAAGATGTCGGCGTTCCGGATGTGGCGTCATTTTTGTCTCCACATTATTTAAGTCTCTTTATTTATTGCTTCTGGTTGCTAGAAGCTTGTTCACTGGCATTTTTTTCCCATTCCTGAAACTGTCATTTAAGGAATTTGATCAATTTTGCTTTATATGTTGTTTTTTTCTTTTACATATTGCAAGATGTTCCACGTTGCAACTGAGTCAGAAGATACTACAGGAAAATCACTGCACAGTGCTGGAGCTACCAAGCTAAGTCTGCTATAAACTTTTGGTATCTGTTTCTCCAGCTGTTATTTGTATTGCATGTCATGTCAAACTTATTAATGCAGATTAAATTTCCTTTAGTACTATTACATTACCTGTTGCTGTCCGTCAACATCTAATTTTCAGAGTGTTCCTGATAACATAAGAGATTTTATTTTTTAAATCCATTAAGAAGGCTATGTCTGTTATTTCTCCTTCTAGTATACATAAAAGTCTTTTAAAACTTCTCTTTTTTTCAGATGAATTTTTAAATGAACATCATCATTCTGATACTGATAATGGTTCTTCTGGTTCAGAGGTTTCTGTCTCAGAGGTTGATGCTGATAAATCTTTGTATCTGTTCAAGATGGAATTTATTCGTTCTTTACTTAAAGAAGTGTTATTTGCATTAGAAATAGAGGATTCTGGTCCTCTTGATACTAAATGTAAACGTTTAAATAAGGTTTTTAATTCTCCTGTAGTTATTTCCAGAAGTGTTTTATCTCCCTGATGCTATTTCTGAAGTAATTTCCAGGGAATGGAATAATTTGGGTAATTTATTTACTCCTTCTAGACGTTTAAGCAAATTATATCCTGTGCCATCTGACAGATTAGAGTTTTTTGGGACAAAAATCCCTAAGGTTATGGGGCTGTCTCTACTCCTGCTAATGTACTACTATTCCTATGGCAGATAGTACTTCATTTAAGGATCCTTTAGATAGGAAAATTGAATCTTTTCTAAGAAAAGCTTACTTATGTTCAGGTAATCTTCTTAGACCTGCTATATTTTTAGCGGATGTTGCTGCAGCTTCAACTTTTTGGTTAGAAGCTTTAGCGCAACAGGTAACAGATCATAATTTTATAGCATTATTATTATTCTATAACATGCTAATTATTTTATTGGTGATACCATCTTTTGATATCATTAGAGTTGATGTCAGGTATATGTCTCTAGCTATTTTAGCTAGAAAAGCTTTATGGATTAAACTTGGAATGCTGACATGTCTTCTAAGTCAACTTTGCTTTCCCTTTCTTTCCAGGGTAAATAATCATTTCGTTCCTTTCCTCACAACAAGGAACAAAAGCCTGATCCTTCATCCTCAGGAGCGGTATCAGTTTGGAAACTATTTCCAGTTTGGAATATATCCAAGCCTTATAGAAACCTATAGTCAGCTCCTAAGTACCTATGAAGGTGCGGCCCTTATTCCAGCTCAGCTGGTATGGGGCAGATTACGTTTTCTTCAAAGAAATTTGGATCAATTCCGTTCTTAATCTCTGGTTTCAGAAACATTGTTTCAGAAAGGTACAGAATTGGCTTCAAGTTAAGGCCTCCTGCTAAGAGATTCTTTTCTTTCCCGTGTCCCAGTTGACACAGCAAGGCTCAGCATTTCTGAAATGTGTTTCAGATCTAGAGTTGGCTGGAGTATTTATGCCAGTTCCAGTTCTGGAACAGGGGCTGGGGTTTTATTTTATCTCTTCATTGTACCAAAGAAGGTCAATTCCTTCAGACCAGTTCTGGATCTATCATTATTGAATCGTTATGTTAGGATACCAACATTCAAGATGGTTACTGTAGGACTATCCTGCCTTTTGTTTAGCAAGGGCATTATATGTCTACAATAGATTTACAGGATGTGTATCTGCATATTCCGATTCATCCAGATCACTTTTAGTGTCTGAGATTCTCTTTTTAGACAAGCATTACCAGTTTTGTGGCTCTACTGTTTGGTCTAGCCTCAGTTCCAAGAATTTTTTTCAAAGGTTCTCGGTGCCCTTCTTCTGTAATCAGAGAATAGGGTTTTGGTATTTCCTTATTTGGACGATATCTTGGTACTTGCTCAGTCTTCTCATTTTCGAAGAATCTCATACGAATCGACTTGTGTTGTTTCTTCAAGTTCATGGTTGGAGGATCAATTTACCATTCAGTTCATTGATTCCTCAGACAAGGGTAACCTTTTTAGGTTTCTAGATAAATTCAGTGTCTATGACTCTGTCCTTGTCAGACAAGAGAAGTTTAACATTGATATCAGCTTGTCAAAACCTTCAGTCACAATCATTCCCTTTGGTAGCCTTATGCATGGAAATGTTGGGTCTTAGGACTGCCGCATCAGATGCGATCTCCTTTGCTCGTTTTCACATGCGACCTCTTCAGCTCTGTATGCTGAACCAATGGTGCAGGGATTACTCAAAGATATCTCAATTAATATCTTTAAACCGATTTTACGACACTCTCTGACATGGTGGACAGATCACCATCGTTTAGTTCAGGGGGCTTCTTTGTTCTTCCGACCTGGACTATAATCTCAACAGATTCAAGTCTTACAGGTTGGGGAGCTGTGTGGGGGTCTCTGACGGCACAAGGGGTTTGGGAATCTCAGGAGGTGAGATTTCCGATCAATATTTTGGAACTCCGTGCAATTTTCAGAGCTCTTCAGTCTTGGCCTCTTCTGAAGAGAGAGTTGTTCATTGTTTTCAGATAAGACAATGTCACAACTGTGGCATACATCAATCATCAAGGAGGGACTCACAGTCCTCTGGCTATGAAAGAAGTATCTCGAATTTTGGTTTGGGCGGAATCCAGCTCCTGTCTAATCTCTGCGGTTTATATCCCAGGTATGGACAATTGGAAAGCGGATTATCTCAGTCGCCAAACGTTGCATCCGGGCGAATGGTCTCTTCACCCAGAGGTATTTCTTCAGATTGTTCAAATGTGGGAACTTCCAGAAATAGATCTGATGGCTTCTCATCTAAACAAGAAACTTCCCAGGTATCTGTCTAGATCCCGGGATCTTCAGGCGGAGGCAGTGGATGCATTTTCACTTCCTTGGAAGTATCATCCTGCCTATATCTTTCCGCCTCTAGTTCTTCTTCCAAGAGTAATCTCCAAGATTCTGAAGGAATGCTCGTTTGTTCTGCTGGTAGCTCCGGCATGGCCTCACAGGTTTTGGTATGCGGATCTTGTCCGGATGGCCTCTTGCCAACCGTGGACTCTTCCGTTAAGACCAGACCTTTTGTCTCAAGGTCCTTTTTTCCATCAGGATCTGAAATCCTTAAATTTAAAGGTATGGAGATTGAACGCTTGATTCTTGGTCAAAGAGGTTTCTCTGACTCTGTGATTAATACTATGTTACAGGCTTGTAAATTTGTATCCAGAGAGATATATTATAGAGTCTGGAAGACTTATATTTCTTGGTGTCTTTCTCATCATTTTTCTTGGCATTCTTTTAGAATATCGAGAATATTACAATTTCTTCAGGATGGTTTAGATAAGGGTTTGTCCGCAAGTTCCTTGAAAGGTCAAATCTCTGCTCTTTCTGTTCTTTTTCACAGAAAGATTGCTATTCTTCCTGATATTCATTGTTTTGTACAAGCTTTGGTTCGTATAAAGCCTGTCATTAAGTCAATTTCTCCTCCTGGAGTTTGAATTTGGTTCTGGGGGCTCTTCAAGCTCCTCCATTTGAACCTATGCATTCATTGGATATTAAATTACTTTCTTGGAAAGTTTTGTTCCTTTTGGCCATCTCTTCTACCAGAAGAGTTTCTGAATTATCTGCTCTTTCTTGTGAGTCTCCTTTTCTGATTCTTCATCAGGATAAGGCGGTGTTGCGAACTTCTTTTGAATTTTACCTAAGGTTGTGAATTCCAACAACATTAGTAGAGAAATTGTGGTTCCTTCATTATGTCCTAATCCTAAGAATTCTAAGGAGAAATCGTTGCATTCTTTGGATGTTGTTAGAGCTTTGAAATATTATGTTGAAGCTACGAAATCTTTCTGTAAGACTTCTAGTCTATTTGTTATCTTTTCCGGTTCTAGGACAGGCCAGAAAGCTTCTGCCATTTCTTTGGCATCCTGGTTGAAATCTTTAATTCATCTTGCCTATGTTGTGTCGGGTAAAATTCCGCCTCAGAGGATTACAGCTCATTCTACTAGGTCAGTATCTACTTCCTGGGCGTTTAGGAATGAAGCTTCGGTTGACCAGATCTGCAAAGCAGCAACTTGGTCCTCTTTGCATACTTTTACTAAATTCTACCATTTTGATGTATTTTCTTCTTCTGAAGCAGTTTTTGGTAGAAAAGTTCTTCAGGCAGCGATTTCAGTTTGAATCTTCTGCTTATGTTTTTTGTTAAACTTTATTTTGGGTGTGGATTATTTTCAGCAGGAATTGGCTGTCTTTATTTTATCCCTCCCTCTCTAGTGACTCTTGTGTGGAAAGATCCACATCTTGGGTAGTCATTATCCCATACGTCACTAGCTCATGGACTCTTGTTAATTACATGAAAGAAAACATAATTTATGTAAGAACTTACCTGATAAATTCATTTCTTTCATATTAACAAGAGTCCATGAGGCCCACCCTTTTTTGTGGTGGTTATGATTTTTTTGTATAAAGCACAATTATTCCAATTCCTTATTTTATATGCTTCGCACTTTTTTTCTTATCACCCCACTTCTTGGCTATTCGTTAAACTGATTTGTGGGTGTGGTGAGGGGTGTATTTATAGGCATTTTAAGGTTTGGGAAACTTTGCCCCTCCTGGTAGGAATGTATATCCCATACGTCACTAGCTCATGGACTCTTGTTAATATGAAAGAAATGAATTTATCAGGTAAGTTCTTACATAAATTATGTTTTTTTGACGTTTTTTTGCGTCAAAAGTGTCGGCGTTCCGGATGTGGCGGCATTTTTGGCGCCAAAAGCATTTAGGCGCCAAATAATGTGGGCGTCTTTTTTGGCGCTAAAATATATGGGCGTCATTTTTGTCTCCACATTATTTAAGTCTCATTATTTATTGCTTCTGGTTGCTAGAAGCTTGTTCACTGGCATTTTTTTCCCATTCCTGAAACTGTCATTTAAGGAATTTGATCAATTTTGCTTTATATGTTGTTTTTTCTTTTACATATTGCAAGATGTTCCACGTTGCAACTGAGTCAGAAGATACTTCAGGAAAATCGCTGCCCAGTACTGGAGCTACCAAGCTAAGTGTATCTGCTATAAACTTTTGGTATCTGTTTCTCCAGCTGTTGTTTGTATTGCATGTCATGACAAACTTATTAATGCAGATAAAATTTCCTTTAGTACTGTTACATTACCTGTTGCTGTTCCGTCAACATCTAATTTTCAGAGTGTTCCTGATAACATAAGAGATTTTATTTTTTAAATCCATTAAGAAGGCTATGTCTGTTATTTCTCCTTCTAGTATACATAAAAGTCTTTTAAAACTTCTCTTTTTTCAGATGAATTTTTAAATGAACATCATCATTCTGATACTGATAATGGTTCTTCTGGTTCAGAGGTTTCTGTCTCAGAGGTTGATGCTGATAAATCTTTGTATTTGTTCAAGATGGAATTTATTCGTTCTTTACTTAAATAAGTATTAATTGCATTAGAAATAGAGGATTCTGGTCCTCTTGATACTAAATCTAAACGTTTAAATAAGGTTTTTAAATCTCCTGTAGTTATTCCAGAAGTGTTTTCTCTCCCTGATGCTATTTCTGAAGTAATTTCCAGGGAATGGAATAATTTGGGTAATTCATTTACTCCTTCTAAACGTTTAAGCAATTTATATCCTGTGCCATCTGACAGATTAGAGTTTTGGGACAAAATCTCTAAGGTTAATGGGGCTGTCTCTACTCCTGCTAAACGTACTACTATTCCTATGGCAGATAGTACTTCATATAAGGATCCTTTAGATAGGAAAATTGAATCCTTTCTAAGAAAAGCTTACTTATGTTCAGGTAATCTTCTTAGACCTGCTATATTTTTAGCGGATGTTGCTGCAGCTTCAACTTTTTGGTTAGAAGCTTTAGCGCAACAAGTAACAGATCATAATTTTATAGCATTATTATTATTCTATAACATGCTAATAATTTTATTTGTGATACCATCTTTTGATATCTTTAGAGTTGATGTCAGGTATATGTCTCTAGCTATTTTAGCTAGAAAAGCTTTATGGCTTAAAACTTGGAATGCTGATATGTCTTCTAAGTCAACTTTGCTTTCCCTTTCTTTCCAGGGTAATAAATTATTCGATTCTCAGTTGGATTCTATTATCTCAACTGTTACTGGAGGGAAGGGAACTTTTTTACCAAAGGATAAAAAATCTAAGGTAAATTTAGGTCTAATAATCATTTTCGTTCCTTTCCTCACAACAAGGAACAAAAGCCTGATCCTTCATCCTCAGGAGCGGTATCAGTTTGGAAACCATTTCCAGTTTGGAATATATCCAAGCCTTATAGAAACCTATAGCCAGCTCCTAAATACCCATGAAGGTGCGGCCCTCATTCCAGCTCAGCTGGTATGGGGCAGTTTACGTTTTCTTCAAGGAAATTTGGATCAATTCCGTTCACAATCTCTGGTTTCAGAACATTGTTTCAGAAAGGTACAGAATTGGCTTCAAGTTAAGGCCTCCTGCAAAGAGATTTTTTTCTTTCCCGTGTCCCAGTAAACACAGCAAAGGCTCAGCATTTCTGAAATGTGTTTCAGATCTAGAGTTGGCTGGAGTAATTATGCCAGTTCCAGTTCTGGAACAGGGGCTGGGGTTTTATTCTATCTCTTCATTGTACCAAAGAAGGTCAATTCCTTCAGACCAGTTCCGGATCTATCAATATTGAATCGTTATGTAAGGATACCAACATTCAAGATAGTAACTGTAGGACTATCCTGCCTTTTGTTTAGCAAGGGCATTATATGTCTACAATAGATTTACAGGATGCATATCTGCATATTCCGATTCATCCAGATCACTTTTAGTTTCTGAGATTCTCTTTTTAGACAAGCATTACCAGTTTTGTGGCTCTACCGTTTGGCCTAGCGTCAGCTCCAAGAATTTTTTTCAAAGGTTCTCGGTGCCCTTCTGTCTGTAATCAGAGAACAGGGTTTTGGTATTTCCTTATTTGGACGATATCTTGGTACTTGCTCAGTCTTCACATTTTCGCAGAATCTCATACGAATCGACTTGTGTTGTTTCTTCAAGATCATGGTTGGAGGATCAATTTACCAATCAGTTCATTGTTTCCTCAGACAAGGGTAACCTTTTTAGGTTTCCAGATAGATTCAGTGTCTATGACTCTGTCCTTGTCAGATAAGAGAAGTTTAACATTGATATCAGCTTGTCAAAACCTTCAGTCACAATCATTCCCTTTGGTAGCCTTATGCATGGAAATTTTAGGTCTTAGGACTTCCGCATCGGATGCGATCTCCTTTCCTCGTTTTCACATGCGACCTCTTCAGCTCTGTATGCTGAACCAGTGGTGCAGGGATTACACAAAGATATCTCAATTAATATCTTTAAACCGATTATACGACACTCTGTGACATGGTGGACAGTTCACCATCGTTTAGTTCAGGGGGCTTCTTTGTTCTTCCGACCTGGACTATAATCTCAACAGATGCAAGTCTTACAGGTTGGGGAGCTGTGTGGGGGTCTCTGACGGCACAAGGGGTTTGGGAATCTCAGGAGGTGAGATTACCGATCAATATTTTTGAACTCCGTGCAATTTTCAGAGCTCTTCAGTCTTGGCCTCTTCTGAAGAGAGAGTTGTTCATTTGTTTTCAGATAAACAATGTCACAGCTGTGGCATACATCAATCATCAAGGAGGGTCTCACAGTCCTCTGGCTATAAAAGAAGTATCTCGAATTTTGGTTTGGGCGGAATCCAGCTCCTGTCTAATCTCTGCGGTTCATATCCCAGGTATAGACAATTGGGAAGCGGATTATCTCAGTCGCCAAACGTTGCATCCGGGCGAATGGTCTCTTCACCCAGAGGTATTTCTTCAGATTGTTCAAATGTGGGAACTCCCAGAAATAGATCTGATGGCTTCTCATCTAAACAAGAAACTTCCCTGGTATCTGTCCAGATCCCGGGATCCTCGGGCGGAAGCAGTGGATACATTATCACTTCCTTGGAAGTATCATCCTGCCTATATCTTTCCGCCTCTAGTTCTTCTTCCAAGAGTATTCTCCAAGATTCTAAAGGAATGCTCGTTTGTCCTGCTGGTAGCTCCAGCATGGCCTCACAGGTTTTGGTATGCGGATCTTGTCCGGATGGCCTCTTGCCAGCTGTGGACTCTTCCGTTAAGACCAGACTTTCTGTCGCAAGGTCCTTTTTTTCCATCAGGATCTCAAATCCTTAAATTTTAAGGTATGGAGTTTGAACGCTTGATTCTTGGTCAAAGAAGGTTTCTCTGACTCTGTGATTAATACTATGTGACAGGCTCGTAAATCTGTATCTAGAGAGATATATTATAGAGTCTGGAAGACTTATATTTCTTAGTGTCTTTCTCATCATTTTTTCTTGGCATTCTTTTTGAATACCGAGAATTTTACAGTTTCTTCAGGATGGTTTAGATAAAGGTTTGTCCGCAAGTTCCTTGAAAGGACAAATCTCTGCTCTTTCTGTTCTTTTTTTCACAGAAGGATTGCTAATCTTCCTGATATTCATTGTTTTGTACAAGCTTTGGTTCGTATAAAACCTGTCATTAAGTCAATTTCTCCTCCTTGGAGTTTGAATTTGGTTCTGGGGGCTTTTCAAGCTCCTCCTTTTGAACCCATGCATTCTTTGGTCGTTATATTACTTTCTTGGAAAGTTTTGTTTCTTTTGGCCATCTCTTCTGCCAGAAGAGTCTCTGAATTATCTGCTCTTTCTTGTGAGTCTCCTTTTCTGATTTTTCATCAGGATAAGGCGGTGCTGCGAACTTCTTTTGAATTTTTTACCTAAGGTTGTGAATTCTAACAACATTAGTAGAGAAATTGTGGTTCCTTCATTATGTCCTAATCCTATGAATTCTAAGGAGAAATCATTGCATTCTTTGGATGCTGTTAGAGCTTTGTATTATTATGTTTAAAGTGAAGGTAAAGTTTATTAAATTCGAGTATATGAATGATTTATTTGACCATATAATAAGCTAATCGCTAACTTTATTTAATATATATTTTTATATTTTTAATGTATTTATATCTATATATTTCCCTACCGCGTCTAAGATATCTCCTCCCAACCTCTATTTCCGGATACTAGGTGCTGTGACGTATAGAGCGGTCCCACCCGCTCTATACGTAAGATCAGAAGCGTGTTACATTCAAAATGCGCATGCGCAAATTGACTATCAATCACTAATGCGCATGCGATAGTCGGCGAAACAGATTAAAAAAAAGGGGAACGCTCTTCTACTCAGAAATGAAGACTGTAGCGCATGAGCATAGCATCAAGTAAGCGGATGACGTGTGGTCACGGCCGCCTATCGGCCAGATTTTCAACTGGCTGATCGAAAAACGTGACCAGGATATTAAAAAAAAAAAAAAAACGGGTTGATTTTGCGGAGCTGAAAAAGGGGAACTAAAACCAAGATAACTGTATTTATAATAAATATTTAAAAAAATCATGAATGAAACTCCTATTTATTTGTAACATAGAATTTGATTGTGGATCAGCGTCAAGGTAACTTTACCTTCACTTTAAGCTACTAACTCTTTCCGAAAGACTTCTAGTCTATTTGTCATCTTTTCCGGTTCTAGAAAAGGCCAGAAAGCTTCTGCCATTTCTTTGGCATCTTGGTTGAAATCTTTATTTCATTATGCCTATGTCGAGTCGGGTAAAATTCCGCCTCGAAGGATTACAGTTCATTCTACTAGGTCAGTTTCTACTTCCTGGGCGTTTAGGAATGAAGCTTCGGTTGATCAGATTTGCAAAGCAGCAACTTGGTCCTCTTTGCATACTTTTTCTAAATTCTACCATTTTGATGTGTTTTCTTCTTCTGAAGCAGTTTTTGGTAGAAAAGTACTTCAGGCAGTGGTTTCAGTTTGAATCTTCTGCTTATGTTTTTCATTAAACTTTATTTTGGGTGTGGATTATTTTCAGCGGGAATTGGCTGTCTTTATTTTATCCCTCCCTCTCTAGTGACTCTTGTGTGGAAAGATCCACATCTTGGGTAGTCATTATCCCATACGTCACTAGCTCATGGACTCTTGCTAATTACATGAAAGAAAACATAATTTATGTAAGAACTTACCTGATAAATTCATTTCTTTCATATTAGCAAGAGTCCATGAGGCCCGCCCTTTTTTGTGGTGGTTATGATTTTTTTGTATAAAGCACAATTATTCCAATTCCTTATTTTATATGCTTTCGCACTTTTTTCTTATCACCCCACTTCTTGGCTATTCGTTAAACTGAATTGTGGGTGTGGTGAGGGGTGTATTTATAGGCATTTTAAGGTTTGGGAAACTTTGCCCCTCCTGGTAGGAATGTATATCCCATACGTCACTAGCTCATGGACTCTTGCTAATATGAAAGAAATGAATTTATCAGGCAAGTTCTTACATAAATTATGTTTTTTGAGTGACTGATCAAGCTAAATCTGGTCTCCCATTCATTGAATCCCCCCGGGGGGAATAAACCCCTTTTCCATACGTCACGTGTTCCTATTGCGCCTGCATTAGACCTCTACTCTTCTATTCAACTCAGACGCGAGTTCACGCTTCGCGCATGCGCTGTAGCATAATTTACGGTCTTTGCCAAATATTCAGCAATCGTCCTGCAGCTAGGTAAGTAGCGATCTTCTCAGCTCCAATGTAAATACATATATAATGATTTCGGTAACGTATTTTTAACATGGCAATATAATAGACATGCATATTGAACGTAAATATGATTATTGTCAATAGTATTATTTAAATTATTATATAAACGATCAAATGTTATTGTTACTTGGCAATAATTGAATGCCGTGGAACGCATGCACAGTTGTTCTACTAGACGTGAACGTGCTTTCAGTATTAGTAAATAGCGGGTGGGACCGCTCCCTAAGTAACAAGGAGGAAAATTAGGAAGTTGCAAATGGGAGGAGCTGTGCTCGAAAACGAATGAAAATTGGTGATCAAAATATATCAATAATATTGTTTGCTTTTTTTTGTTTTAACATCAACCATCAGTGGGGAACGAGAAGTTCCTTGGCGATAAAAGAAGTATTTCAGATTCTGGAGTATCTCAGATTCTGTTAGCGATCCACATTCCGGGTGTGGACAACTGGGAGGCGGATTTTCTCAGCAGGCAATCTTTCCATCCAGAAGAATGGTCTCTCCATCCCGAGGTGTTTGCAGAGATATGCAGCAAGTGGGGGACGCCAGAGATAGATCTCATGGCGTCCCATCTCAATACCAAGCTACCCATGTACGGGTCGAGGGATCCCCAAGCGGATCTAATAGATGCACTGGAGGTTCAAACTCATATATCTTTTTCCTCCATTACCGCTTCTTCCTTGTGTGGTGGCCCGCATCAAGCAGGAGCGGGTATCAGTAATTTTGATTGCTTCATCTTTGCTACGAAGGACAGGGTTCGCGGATCTAGTTAGGATGTCCTCATCTCATTCGTGGAGGTTACCTTGTCGCAGAGACCTGATACAAGGTCCTTTTGTTCATCAAAATCTAGATTCTCTCAGGCTGACTGCGTGGAGATTGAACACTTAGTCTTAGCCAAGAGAGGTTTCTCTGAGAGCGTCGTTGATACAATTATTTAAGCTCGTAAACCAGTTACTCGGCGTAACTACCACAAGATGTGGAAGACCTACTTATTCTGGTGTGAAGAGCGGGGTTTTTCCTGGCACAGAGTTAAGGTTACCAGGATCTTATCTTTTCTCCATGATGGGCTAGAGAAGGGCCTTTCTGCTAGTTCCCTGAGGGGACAGATTTCGGACCTGTCGGTTTTATTTCACAAGAATCTGGCTGAGCTTCCAGACGTGCAGTCCTTTGTTAAGGCTCTAAATAGGATCAGACCTGTGTTTAGATCTGGGGTTCCTCCTTTGAGCCTAAATCTTGTTCTTCGGGTTTTGCAACAGGTTCCGTTTGAGCCTCTGCATTCCGTTGACATTAAATTGTTATCTTGGAAGGTTCTCTATGTATTGGCTGTTGCCAGTTTATGAGATCTCTGCTTTGCAATGTGAGCCCCCTTATCTGATTTTTCATGCAGATAAGGCAGTTTTACGTACTAAATTAGGTTTTCTTTAGGTTGTGTCAGATCACAACATCAATTAGGAGATTGTGGTTCCTTCCTTGTGTCCTAATCCTTCTTCATTGAAGGAACGCTTACTTCATAATTTGGATGTGGTTCGCGCCTTGAAGCTCTATCTTCAGGCTACTAAGGAGTTTAGACAATTTTCCTCTTTGATGTCTATTCGAGGAAGCGTAAGGGACAGAAGGCTACTTAGACTTCTCTATCTTTTTGGTTAAGGCGTGTCATCCGGTTAGCTTATGAGACAACGGGACATCGTCCTCCTGAGAGGATAACGGCTCATTCCACTAGAGCAGTGGCTTCCTCTTGGGCCTTTAATAACGAGGCCTCTATGGATCAGATTTGTAAGGCGGCTACCTGGTCCTCCTTATATACTTTTTCAAAATTTTACAAGTTTGATGTTTTTGCTTCGGCTGAAACAGCTTTCAGGAGAAAAGTTTTGCAGGCTGTGGTTCCCCTTTAGAATAGGGTAAGCCTCTTCCTTTTTGTTCCCTGCCGTTATTCATTCACTGTCCTCTGGAGCTTGGGTTTAGTTTTCCCAACAGTAAGGAATGAAGCCGTGGACTCTCCCTATCTTTGGAAGGAAAACATAATTTATGCTTAACAAATAAATTCCTTTCCTTCCGGATAGGGAAAGTCCACGGCCCCTGCCCATTTTTTCTTGTCTATGGGTGGTTCCCTAATATTTATTTTATTCTTCTGGCACCATTTATACCCTAATGTTTCTCCTACTTTTCCTTGTTCCCTTGGCAGAATGACTTGGGGTACTGAGGAAGTCGGAGGGATATTTAAGCCTTTGGCTGGGGTGTCTTTGCCTCCTCCTGGTGGCCAGGTTTTGTATTTCCCAACAGTAAGGAATGAAGCCGTGGATTCTATCTACCTGGAAGGAAAGAAATGTATCTGGTAAGCATAAATTGTTTTTTGCTGAAGCAAAATAACTAGTCATAAGCTTAGGAGCTGGACCATTTTTGGTCTACTGAGGTGCTGAACCAAAATGGGCGGCTCCTAAGCTTACATTTCTGATTTTTCAAATAAAGATACCAAGAGAACGAAGATAAAATTGATAATAGGAGTAAATTAGAAAGTTGCTTAAAATTGCTGCTCTATCTGAATAGTATATGTTCAAATTTTGACTTGACTATTCCTTTAACACAGTTACTATGGCAAGCCCTGTCAGCTCCAGACTCAAGTCCACATTGGCTCTACCAAATAAAGTGGTGAGTGGAGTTTGACCATTGAAAAGCAATTTTAGCAAACAAGGTGTTAATCTATTCTAATAATGTTCAGAGTTTGCTAATATGTTAATCTATTAAAAGACTGCAGATATTTTTTTGTAATTAAGGTGTTTACTGTCCTATGTATCAAAGCCAGAATATAAATAAATAAATAATAAAGTGAATACAATATTTAAGTTATCCAAGTGGATCTGGTGCATGGTAAATTAGAGGGAGAAATTAGGTTAAAGGGCCATAATACCCAAATGTTTAAACACTTGAAAGTGATGCAGCATAGCTGTAAAAAGCTGACTAGAATATATCACCTGAGCATCTCTATGTAAAAAAGAATGATATTTTACTTCAAAAGTTCCACAGTAGCCACATCCCATTATAAAGGACTTCTAAGCAACAAACCAGTATGTCTGTCCCGGGACAGCTAAGGGGTTGAGCCTCATGCACACTCATATTATTTCCCTATTCAGTTTAAAGGAAGTTTACTATGAAATCTCATGAGAGTTAAGTCAAATCTCATGATCACAGTAAAAGAGTTCATGACCTCAGCACTGTTGATGCTGATTGGCTGCAGTTCATTTCTTCTTTTCTTTTTAAAGACACGATGAGTCCATGGATTTCATCCTTGTAGGATATTCACCTCCTGGTCAGCAGAAGGAGGCAAAGAGCACCACAGCAGAGCTGATAAATAGCTCCTCCCTTCCCTCCTACTCCAGTCATTCTCTTTGCTTACGGTAGTGATAGGAAGAGGTAAAGTGAGGTGTTAGATTAGATTCTTCAATCAAGAGTTTATTATTTTTAAAGTAGTGCCAGAGTGTGCTGCTTTGTTCTAGGTTGTAGCCGTAGTCCATATCAGTCTCTACAGTAGAGCTTTTGGTGGCTTTAGAGCAATGGGAACTGGTGGGACATAATTCTCACTGCGCCTCCCATACTGATGCTGCCCAGACTAAGAAAACCTGAAGGATTTTTACTCAGGATTCTCGTTTGTTTCCAGGTCCATGGGAGGGAGAGGACCTCTTAAACCTGAGAACTGCCTTGCTGCCAGGCAGAAAATGAGGTAAGTGCTGACTTTATTTCTGGGGATTGAGGATCTCAGAAAAAGTTGGGGCACTTTATTAATTTTCATCAGACTTCATTGACCTTGAACTGAGATTTCCCTAGTTATTAGGGGATATTATGGCAGCTAAGACGCAGGCACTAACATGTTTTACATTGAGAAACTGTGCAGTATGAGACTCTTGAGCAAACATAGACTGAATTGCTAGTCTTATTAGTGATACTAAAGCTAATATTCTTTCAAGAGTGTGTGCTCTGTGGCGAGTTGTCTATATAGCCTAAGAGTGCTGACGATAGAAACTGTGCAAGATTCTATTGCAGATCATCTAGTAACCAGAGGAAACACTGTAAACAAGGATTTTCGGTCATGTAGGATTGGACTAAGCAGCTGTTTAAACTATATCTGTTCAGTATGTCCGTTTGCCCCAGGTGTCTATACTTAGAAATGGCCACCGGGAGATTTAGTTTTATGTTTTGACTCAGTTATTTGTGTAATAACGGAGAGTGGTGTTTCCGCCGACTAGAGTAAAGATCTTCTTTTAAATTGAGTAGGATCTATCCTTTTGCTCCCGGTGCCTTTATTCTATCTATGGCGACCGGGAGATGGCTTGAGTAACGCCCACGAGGGGCGGAGCTTGTAAACGGCGCCAAAGGGTCTCTTCCTCCTTACTAGGGCTTCTGATATACGCTAGGAATGGAGGATGGCGTTTTTCAGAAACAATTCCTTTATAGCACTTCCGGTTATCGGAAGAATCAAAGGAATACTTGTTTAATTCTTGCGCTCAAGACGTCACTAGTATAGAGAGGCTGTCTGACGCCTCAGCTGGGTCAAGCTGAGTTGTAGACAGAGTTTAATAGTCCTGACAATTTTCTCATACAGGTGCAACCATGTCTGGCCACGTAAGAATACAGCTACGCTGCACAAGACATCTCTTGCTCAAAGTCATAAGCGATGTCTGTGAACGAAGAAATAATTATTTAGCTTTCCCCTGCACACAAGAAATAAAAAGTTACTTTTTTAAAAATTTAAAGAGACAGTAACATTTTTTATGTGCTAATTTTGTTAAGGAATCCAGACTAAGTCTTTTTTATGTATTATGCCATATGTGAGGCAGATTGATTAAAGAAGTATACATTACAATTTCCAACTCACATGCAGTGCCCTGTGGTTCCTTACAATTTCCATCAGGAATTGCTGCACAAGACATTGCTTGCTCAAAGTCATAAGCAATGTCTGTGAACAAAGAAATAACGTTGTTAATAAGTTCTGCAATGTTTGCATGATAATTTAGCTTTTCCCTGCACACAGAAATAAAAAGTTACTTTTTAACATTTAAAGAGACAGTAACATTTTTTTATGTGCTAATTTTGTTAAAGAATCCAGCTGTTTATTTGTGTAATCCATCTTTTACGATTCAAGGTGGTACAAGAGGCCCTGCTAGAGGTCTCTTGTTTTTGGCTTGGATTCAAATGCGATTCTATCAATCCGCTTCTATTTCTCATTTGTTGAGAAATCTTTAGTTGATTAGGATAGACTTGGTCCAATCCTCCTCCTGCTAGGCACATACTGCTTAGGAGCATAGTGAAATTTCTCCTAAAGTATTACAAAAAATGTATGCCCTACTTTTAATACATTGCCTATTCCTTTTACCCACGCTGTTGGTAAAAAATTGAGCAGGATGTCTTTTTCACTCAGAATAGGGTGAATGAATGGTGTTTATTTCGAATGTTTCTTCCCTGCTGCTAAGGGGGAAGTTTTTTTCAGTAATTCCAGACAAGGAATTCTCAGTCTTGAATGAAGTAAATTACTTTATCTGATCAGGAGCTTCTTGACAAAGTTTTTGCTTCTCTAGGTGACTCCAATACCAGTAGGTTTTTCTACTAAAATGACGGACCCTATGATTAATAGTTAGAGGTGCTAGATTGTCAACCTGCGGTTGGTGTGACTACTGTTTTCCAGTGCGGCGTCATACTGGCTTGTTGCGTTGCCTGTTTCTTTGGACAGACATATCTTTCGCAATAGGAAGGGCCTTTACGTGAGTAGGCCCCTTTAAGGTAATTTAGTGGAAAGGGAATTTCTTTATTCCTCCCAAGTATGGAGACCCTATCGGACTTAGAATAGGGGACATCAGTTTAAGAAATTTTCTGACACAACATGAGGGGAGTACACCCGAACCATAAGGGGGTAGGTTCTCCTTCTCAATCAAGTTTTGTTTCTTTTATGTTTGTGGTTTCCAAGAAAGAGGGAAACTTCAGACCAATTTTAGACCTAAAAAATAAAAAAATGGTTTCTCAGGATACCGTCCTTCAAGATGGAAATAATTCGTTCCATTCTTCCTTTGATCCAGGAGGATCAATTTATATCAAAGGGGGATTTAAAGGACGCGTATCTCCATGTTCCCATTCACAGGGATCATCACACGTTCTTAAGGACTAGGGACTCTCTCTGCTTGGAGATTGCTTGTTTTTCTGGACAACCACTTCCAGTTTGTGGCGCTTCCTTTTGGTCTTGCCACAGCTCCCAGGATCTTCATAAAGGTTTAAGTAAAATGAACATACACAAAATGCATTATAGGGATCTTGTAGAGCCCTGATAAAATATATATATATATATATAAGAATATGTATATATATATGCTTAATTTACTTTTTCTACTAAGGTAACACTATGAAATACAAATGAAAATTAAGTCATTCACTCTTTACAGAAAACTAAGACAACTGACAAAGTGAACATAAACTTATTATTAGAGTAACTGACATTCTAATCTGCTGTATTAAGTTGCATATGATCAAACAGGACATGAAGGGGTTAATTGTTTATTTTAAGTGTTGTTGTTCCTTTAAATAGAGGTCTCCATCAGTGATCAAGTGTGGTAGAACCACATGAAACCTGTCTGCATCAGCCGTCCTGTGACCCTTTCATGTTCCATTTTTGAGCTGAGGCTCATATTATTGTTTTTATGTGTCTAAAATTCCAATAAATTTGTACTTTTTACTTTATTACATGACCCCCTTTGGATGCTTTTTTTTACACTTTACACCTGAAGAAAAGCGAAGGTTTGTGAAGCACGGAAGCTGATGAGGATCTGTCTTCATAAAGGTTCTGGGATCCCTGTTGGCGGTGCTTTGATCAAAGGGCATTGCAGTGACGCTTTATTTGGATGACTTTCTAGTTCAGGTGGCCGTCCTTTCAGTTAGCAAGATTCCACACGGACATGCTGTTGTCCTTCCTAAAGATCCTGGCTGGAAGGTGTATTTAGAAAAGAGTTCCTTAATTACAAGGTAACTTTCTTAGGAACCATGATAGACTCTCTGTCTATGCAGATTTTTCAGACAGAAGTCAGGATATTAAAGTTCATCAATACTTGTCTAGCCCTTCAGTCAACTCCTTCGACCATCAGTGGCTCAGGGCATGGACTGATGGTGGCAACAATGGAAATCATCACGTTTGCTCGCTTCTATTTCAGAGCTCTGCAGTCTATCATGCTGAGACTATGGAACGGTGATTATTCGGACTTGTCCCCTCGACTTCTTCTGGAGCAGGAGACAAGGGACTCTCTACAATGATGGTTGTTTTTGGATCATCTTTCCGAGGGAACATGCTTTCACAATCCTTCTTGGGTGATTGTGACAACAGATGCCAGCCTTTTTGGGTAGGGGAGCAGTCTGGGGCTTTCTAAAGCCTCAGGGAATTTGGACTCAGTCAGAGTCTGCTTTACCCATAAACATGCTGGAACTAAGAGCGATCTACAATGCTCTTTTGGCCTAGCTCAACTGGGAAGAGGATTTCCTGAGCAGGCAGACTTTTCTTCCGGGGGAGTGGGAACTCCATTCGGAAGTGTTTTCCAGCCTGATTCTCAAGTGGGGCCAGCCGGAATTAGATGTCATGGCATTGCGTCAGAATGCCAAACTCCCGAGATACGGGTCAAGATCCAGGGACCCCCAGGCAAAACTGATGGTTGTTCTGGCGACCCCTTGAACCTTCAATTTAGCATACCTGTTTCCTCCGTTTGCTCTTCTTCCCCGAGTAATTGCTCAAATCAATCAGGAAAGGGCCCGGTGATCCTCATAGCACCGGCCTGGCTTCGCTGGATTTGGTATTCAGATCTGGTGGGGATGTCATCTCTACCACCCTGGAGACTTTCGTTGCGGAAGGACCCTCCGATTCAGGGGCTTCTTCCTTCACCCAAATTTAGTTTCTCTGAACCTGATGGCTTGGAGATTGAACGCTTAATCTTATCCAAGCAAGGGGGTTTTTCTAATTCAGTCATATTGACCATGATTCAGGCTCGTAAACCTGTAACTAGAAGAATTTACCATTAGATTTGGCGTAAAAATCTTTTTGTCAGGCCTTGGTGAGGATCAGGCCTGTGTTTCAGCCAGTTACTCCTCCATGGAGTCTTAATTTAGTTCTCAATGTCCTTCAAGGGCTTAGATATTAAGTTGTTATCTTGGAAGGTTTTTATTTCTTGTGGCTATTTCTTATGCTCAGGGAGTATCAGATCTCTCGGCATTTCAATATGAGTCTCCTTATCTTTTTCTTTAAGGAAGATAAGGTAGTCTTGCGTAGCAAATTAGGATTTCTTCCTTAGGTTGTTTTCAGGAGATTATTGTGCCTTCCTTGTGTCCTTAACCTTCTTCTGAGAAGGAAAGACTTTTGCACAATTTGGACGTGGTCCGTGTTTTACATTTTTACCTGCAGGCGACTGAAGACTTTCGTCAGTCTTCTTCTTTATTTGGGGTTTTCTCAGGAAAACGCTACTTCCCCTTCTTTTTGGCCTTACAAGCATCATAGGTTTTGCATATGAGACTGCTGGACAGCAGCCTCCTGAAAGGGTTACAGCTCATTCCACGAGGGCTGTTGCTTCCTCAGGGACGTTAAAAAATGAAGCTTCTGTGGAACAGATTTGCACAGTTGCAACTTGGTCTTCTCTTCACACTTTTTCAAAGTTCTATAAATTTTGCCTCTGCTGAGGCAGCTTTTGGGAGAAAGGTTCTTCAAGCAGTGATGCCTTCCGTTTAGGTTCCCTGTCTTGTCCCTCCCTTTTCATCCGTGTACTCTACCTTTGGTACTGTATCCCACAAGTAAGGGTGAAATCCGTGGACTGATCCTGATAAATGTACTTCTTTTTAGACACGATGAGTCCACGGCCCGCCCTGTTCTCTGAGAGGTTATTAATTTTTGTAAACTTCATACACCTCTGCACCTTGGCTTTTCCTTTTCTTCCTAACTTCGGTCGAATGACTGGAGTAGGAGGGAAGGGAGGAGCTATTTATCAGCTCTGCTGTGATGCTCTTTTCCGCCTCCTGCTGACCAGGAGGTGAATATCCCACAAGTAAGGATGAAATCCGTGGATTCATCATGTCTAAAAAGAAATAAATTTATCAGGTAAGCATAATTTATTTATTTTTAAAACCTGCAGCTGGGAGCAACTGAATAATAACTTTTTACACAGAACTTACTCTGCTGAGCTGAGGAGATTGTGAGGTAAAATATCTTCCTTTGTTACATAGAGATGCTCAGGTGATATTTTCATGTCAGCTTTTTACAGTTATACTGCATCAGTTTCAAGTGATTTAGCATATGAGTATTATGTCCCTTTAACCAGAGTGGGAGCTCTAACTTCAAATCTAATACCATTTTTTACTATTCTGAATCAGTGTAAAGAATGGATTAAAATCTTGGCCCAACTTAGCAATTACTTATCAGACGAGACCCCTCTTCAGAGGGGGCATGGACAGAAATAGACCATGTCCCATTTACCTACAGTGCCCTCCACTAATATTGACACCCTGTGTGTACAGTATATTCCGTGGCCGGACTGTTATCCGACTGACGCTTGTCACACGGACATTTGTCCGACGGACAATATTCCGAAAGACATTTATCCGGCTGCTGGGTGGGAATGAAGCTTAAAAATCACGGTTTTATAAAAAATTTTAATAGTGGACTGACAAAAGACAATTAAATCAACTTATATATAACATTTATAACATTTTTAATAGTGGACTGACAAAAGACAATTAAATCAATTTATATATAACATATTAATTATAATATTATAATTATAATAATTATATTATGTGTTAAAAGTAGATCGTGAGGGTAGGGACCCATGGATAGGTTCCCAGAGGCGGTTGCGGCGCCCGAGTCACTGATTGTAACAGAAAATTTTGGATCGTATCTGCCCTCGGCCGAATGTATCTTGATTTATTTAAGTAAATCTTATATATTATGTGCTATTGCCTTTAAAAAGTCTAATCTTGAGTATTCACTGTATTTTTCTAAAACTTTCATTATCCTGTTGTTTATGATTTCATATTTTTTTTTTGGTTTTCTCAGTTCAACTCCAGAATTAATTTTTTCAATTGTTAACTCCCATTCTGCTTGTTCTTTTCTTATTTTTGAAACTAGTCTGCAAATGCTTGGGTGGGTTATAGACATTCGTTGGTCAAATGCTCTGTGCCATCCTTCTAGAGAGTTGTTTGTTCTAGGTAACCCTAGTTTTGTTCTTTCAAAAGTGTTCCACATCGTAATATCGAAAGTAGGTTTTCTTCTTGTACCTTGATGTAGTTCGCCAATCCAGGTTTTTCAAAATATTTTAAAAATTCAGATAAAATGTTACTGTTTTGTTTTTCTATTGATTTTACAAAGTCATTAAATGTTTCAACTACATCTTCCACTGGCACAAATGCTAATGCTTCTAAGCATTTTATGATCAGAGCATTTTTTTCATTATTATACCATATTTTTAAGCCCAAAGATTGTATTTTTCTCCACAGGCATTGGGAAAAATGGAAAAAACATCCATAAATTATTGTATTTTGTAAAAAATTTGTCATGCAATTTATTGCTGCTCTTTCAAAATCTACAGTAATTGATATAGGATTGATATCTGGATTTTTTTTCTTTTATAATACTAAAAATTAAATTATAAGTTTCCTGATTTTTATTTTTTGATATGCAGTATACTAATGGTATGGTATGGCTATCTTCTATTAAAACATGTATTGTATACAACTGAAAACCTAAAGGAGCTGAGTCAAATGTTCCGTCACAGAGCCAGTGTTGTTTTTTTGAAAGAAGATCTACATTTTTTTTAGTAGACAGAATGATTAAATTTTCACTTTCGTACATGATGAAATCTTCTCCTCTGGTTGTTTTTCTTAAATCATCATTTAAAATGTTTCCATTTGGTGTTGTTCGATGTCGACGTACCATTCTGGCAAGAGTTTCTTTTTTAGGTAGAGCTCCTGCTGCTTCAAGGGGGAAATTAGATGTGCAATTTTGTATTATGCTTGATGTTACTTCTTCTGAATTTTTAGCAACTTCTTTTATTTTTTCAATTGTTTTCATAGATAAAATTCTTGCTGCATTAGGTGGATGTGAATGATTTGATGCATCTTTTTCAATTATATCATTAATGGTTTTTAGCCTTCCTCCACAAAAACCTTTTTTTTCACATCTCCAATATGTGACATTTTCTTTTTTTTTTTGTCTAGAATGTATGCATAACCTTCATATAACATTTTTCTTCCTCCTTTACACGTCTTTATGAACTCCATTTTTTTAATTTGATGTTTTTTTTAAATTTATTTATTTAAGTGTTTGTGTTGTTTTTTTACCTCAGTAGCCACAATATATATTTAAATTTTCCGCTTTTTTACTGATGACAATTACGCAATTACGTGATTGCGTGATTGTGCTGTTCGGCGTGCAGTCGGAAGCAGTGTATTTCGGACATATGTCTGACGGACGAATGTGTTTCGGCATTTTGTCCGTCGGAATTTTGTCCGAGCACCATATATTCGTATACATAAATCTCCAACCATCAAGCTAAGTAAGGGGAAATACTGTAGTGTGCAATATCGAAGATCAGCAAGTGGGTAGCTAAAAGTAAAATTGCTTATAAGGTCAAAAAGAAAGCTACTGTTTTGTGCTGAGTGGCACATTTTTGGAATACCTGTTACAATTTTTAGCATGTTTGAAACCTAGAAACATGGTTACATATATTTTGACATTAGATTACCATAGACCCAACAGGTCTGATCAAAGTTTTTATAAAGTGTTAGTTTGTTTTATTTGTAGGATAGACTTATGCTTAGCCCAGGCTATCTTGAAGTTCCCCACATTGTTTGTCCTCATCACCTCTAATGGAAGCTTATTCTATGAATCAAACACCCTTTCTGTAAAGAAGTGCTTCCGCAAGCTACACCTTAACCTACTACCCTTTAGCTTAAGATCATGACCCCTTGTTCTGGGATTGGACTTTTTATGAAAAATACATCAGTTTTATAAGCCCCTTAATATAAACGTTTTTATCATATCACCTCTTTCACTCCTCTCCTCTAAGTTATACATATTTAGGTCAATGAGCCTTTCCAGTTTATAGGCCATGTACCATTTCAATAGCCCTCCTTTTTGAACATATTCCAATTTATTTATATCCTTCTGGAGACCTCCAGAACTGCACACACTATTCAAGATGAGGCCTAACTAGTGATCAGCTAAGTGGCTTAAGAACCTTATTATTTTTGCTGCAAATACTTCTGTCTATACAATCAAACATTATACTTGCCTTACTACATTGTCTACCAAATTTCAAATCTGAAATAATAATTCCCAAATTCTGTTCGTCTTTCGTCAGATAAGTGGGTTTAGGTCTGTAATTAACCTTCAGATTTGTCTTTCCTAAATGCATCATTTTGCACTTTTGTGATGTTAAAGGGACATAAAACAAGTTGGAATCGAGGCAAAATATGAGATTGTAAAAACTGCCTTTATAGAATTAGGAAAAGAGTTTCATATTACTGGAGAGATTTCTTACAGGATCTCACAAGCTCAGAGAGCTTTATAGAATCAGTTGCTAAGTATCAGTTCATGATACTTAGGGTAAATGCCACTTGCAGCATATTAGATTTAGTTAATTTTGTAGATATTCTACTGCTGAAATCAATTCACTACATGAGACAAATTCTTATAATTCAGAACAAATCTACATTTTTCCAATTGACTATTCCTTTTCTGGTAATCATAATATGATTCATCAACCCTAAAATGCACAATACCTATGAATCATACGTTGGAGCTACCATCTCATTTACTAAATGTTATACCAAAGTGTACTTGCCCTCTGCTAATACCACTTTGTGTGCTTATGCTTTAAAGATCACAAATTGTTAAAGGGACAGTCTAATCAAAATTAAACTTTCATGATTCAGATAAGGCATGCCATTTTAAACAATTTTAAACAATTTTCAAATTAACATTTATCATCAAATTTAGTTTGTACTTATGGAATTCTTTGTTGAAAGCTAAATGTAGGTAGGCTCACATGCTATTTGCAAGTCTCACAAAGTGGCACATTAAACATTATAATGAAATTGTTCTGCAAAAATCATGTTTTATAAAAAAAAAAATTGTATCGAAATTGTGCAGGAAAGCAACCGTTTAAGGTGTGAAGTAGAAATCTTATAAAACTGCACTGCGCATAAAAAAAACTTATGTGCAATTTGTGTTTTTAATAAGAAATTGAAAGTCTATTATTTTCAATGTTGTAAAATGAGGTTTCCCGCCTCTGCTAGTGGGGAGAACAGGGGTGTTCCTTTGGCGTAACTGAATTTTCGTCTCCAGGTCTGGCATATACATTTTTCCACTGCATGTTTCGCTGTTTTATCTTGCATACTATATAGTTTGAGATTGTGATAAAATACGCAAAACTTATTATTCTAATATAAAAACACATATATATGAAAATAGAGGGATTGTAAAATGCTATAAGATACAAGCAGAGTAATCTGATTTGTATTGATTGCAGATTTTCCTTTTTAAAGTGTGGCCCTTGCACTATTCATTTCTATCACAACTCGCAGGAATTCCCTGATAACAGATCCCTGTGAGTTTCGTCGTGGTTTTTCACTTCTGACCCAGCAATCGTTTTACAATTGGGCCCTTAATCTTAAAATATGAATGCGACTTATATGGACATTCATTATAGATTTTATTTTTCATCCTAATATTTAATTGCATTTTTTACAATTAAACAATAAAAAGAATGTAGATAAATAAAATAAAAACCTTAATTAGCATTCTGATATGGAAGGTCACATGGAGCTGATGCCCTGTACAGTCAAGATGGTTGAGACAGTGTAATTAAATAGGGTATTGGTGACAAGAAGTTGAATTCTTCTATGATTGCGTGAAAAGAAGCAGTCTATAATACATTTCAGAAGTGCAAAGGTACCTGCAACAATAGTACAATTCGGTACTTTCCTACTGATGGCAAGATACCTCACCATACGAGGATATAAAAGAATAACTTAAAGGGACATAATACTCATATGCTAAATCACTTGAAACTGATGCAGTATAACTGTAAAAAGCTGACAGGAAAATATCACCTGAGCATCTCTATGTAAAAAAGGAAGATATTTTACCTCACAATTTCCTCAGCTCACCAGAGTAAGTTCTGTGTAAAAAGTTATACTCAGCTGCTCCCAGCTGCAGGTAAAAAAATTAAAAAAATGAAGAAATGAACAGCAGCCAATCAGCATCAGCAGTGCTGAGGTCATGAACTCTTACTGTGATCTCATGAGATTTGACTTAACTCTCATGATATTTCATAGTAAGCTTCCTTTACCTGATTGGTGAAATAATATGAGAGTGCACGAAGCTCGTCCTTTCAGTTGTCCCGGGACAGACACACTAAAATGCTGCTTAGAAATCCTTTACAATGGGAGGTGGCTACTGAGGAACTTTTGAGGTAAAATATCTTTCTTTTTTACATAGAGATGTTCAGGTGATATTTTCTAATCAGCTTTTTACAGCTATGCTGCATCACTTTCAAGTGTTTAAACATTTGGGTATTATGGCCCTTTAATCATTTAACAAATCATAGTTTTATTTTATCAATAAAACTAATGCCAATGCATTTATTCTTTTAAGGAGGAAAAAGGTGTTTCATAATGAATATAGTCAACAATTCAGAGTTTAAAATCCAAGTTACTGATTTTATTAGAACAATAGCTCACTTGCCGTATGACATGACTTCCTGCCTTGCTATTTCCTGCTTCCATAGCAACCCTTCTATTCCTGTTGGTCTCTGAAAACCGATGGGAAGTAAAAGAATTTCCTACTTAACCAGTGCAAACTAAACCTTGTGAGCTCTGTTTCCAGTATTGCGTGCACACAATACCTTGCTGTGCAGGAGTGGGAAGATTTCTAAAATGAACATCTGTTGTAGGGTAAGGCTCTTCACCTGTATTGTAACAACATATTAGATATCCAACTAGCTGCAGTGGAGAAGCAAGAAGTTTTTTTTACCATATCTGTGTGGGCTAGTAACTTTTTTTAACATTTTTTTAGTTCAGTGAATGGATTTGTTAACTCTACAGAGAGGATATAGATGCTACTGCAACAAGGAAGTTAACTTCTTCATTTTAATGTAACTTAAGAGCTTGTTCTTGCATGCTATTGGAATTGTTTTATTATTTAAAGGGACATGAAACTCAAAGTTTCTCTTTTATGATTCCGATAGAGCATACAATTTGAATGAACTCTCTAATTTGCTTTTTTCTTTTGGTATCCTTTGTTGACATAGATATCTAGGAAGTGTCAGGAGCTGGGAACTACCTGCTGATTGGTAGTTGCACTTGTATGCCTCGTCATTGGATTACATGTGTTCAGTTAACTCCTATGATTGTATTGCTGTTCCTTCAATAAAGGATAACAAGAGAAAGAAGCAACATTGATAAAACAGAATACAAATTTTGGGTTTTGTGTCTCTTTAAAGGGACAGGAAACCCCAAAAATTCCAATTTACTTTTATTACATTTGCTTCATTCTCTTGTTATCCTTTGCTGAAGGAATACCATTGTACTACTGGCAGCTAACTGAACACATCTAGTTAGCCAATCACAAGAGACAAATGTGTGCAGGCACCAATCAACAGCTAGCTCCCACTAGTGTAGGATATGTGCATATTTATTTTCAACAAGGGATACCAGGAGAATGAAGCACATTTGAAAACAGAAGTGAATTCCAGATTCTTAAAAACATGCTCTATCTGAATAATGCAAGTTTCATTTTTGACTTTTCTATCCCTTTAAATATCATTCATGGGGAAAATACTTATGCAGAAATTAACTTTGTTTATTTCCATGCTGCTACCCTATCAACTGGCATAATAGCAGTTTCCTGCAATAAAAAAATTACCAGAAAATACAGTATTTTTGTATTCTGCTTATTATACAAAAATGTTTTGTTTTTTAAAAAAACTACTAGATTTGTGTTCTGCCTAAGAAGCTGATTTAATAAATATTTAACTACATAGTGAAATCATAGGATTCCTAATAACACGGAGAACTATGTCATGTCCCTCCAGAGTGTTGTTACAGCCAGAGTTTGAGTGTTGTTACAAAGCAAAAAGCAGCATATAGACGTTTCCTTTGTTTCATAGTCACAAAAGCTTAACACAAATGTCTTAAATAGTTACTACACATCATTTGAGCTGTAAGGTTGTTATAAAACATTTAGCAGTTCAGCTATTAGCTTCAGAAAATAAAAATACAAATTACACTGATAGCGCAGACTTTTTATTTTACAATAACCAATATTGGTTTTATTATTCCTTGTACAAATATAGTATAGTGGATGAAATCATAACTGATGTTACTTTTCATGGTTACATGGTATATACAACATACAGAAGAAGACATAAACAGTAATTTTAATACCAGTTTAATTATTATTTAATGGACATGAAAATCTAAAATTAAACTTTCATGGTTTCAGTACAGCATACGATTTTAAGAGACTTTTAAATGGGCTTCTTTTATCATATTTACTTAGTTCCTTTGATATTCTTTGTTAAAAAACATACCTAGGTAGGGTCTGGAGCACAAATACACTACTGGGGTTCAGCTAGTGATTGGTAGCTACACACATATGCCTCTTCTTATTGGTGTGGTGGTAATTGTGTACCAGAATATTAAAAACTAATAAGGGTCATCCACCTTTTAAAATAGTTTATTGGAAGACAAATAATATAGGCATGAATTTAACAAATGTCCATAAGCTTCTAAAGTATTGAACACGCCTTTAATAAATACCAGAAATTATAACATTCAGTCTAAACGGTACAGAGCAGCTCTAGCTTAGATAACCCCCGTTTGAGCAAAATTACTAACTAAACATAGGAAGCCAGAGAGTCTATCCCAAGAAGTATGCACAATAATGATAATATACTCAGCTAATTTAGTCCTCCAATGTGCACTCTCTCTCCAAGATCAGTTGCTTCCAGGAGGTGAGGAAGGAAAAGAATGTAAATGGTAACTGGTTACCCCATTGTATACTTAAGTCACTAGGGTGTGTACACCAATCTAAGGCTACATGGGAGTGTCCTTCTTAGACTAGGCCAAAGCCTCTTCTATAGTTTTTGCATATGTTTGTGTAATAAGAAACGCAATGTTTTACCCAGTATAGTTTAACCCCTTAATGACCACAGCACTTTTCCCTTTTCTGTCCGTTTGGGACCAAGGATATTTTTACATTTTTGTGGTGTTTGTGTTTAGCTGTAATTTTCCTCTTACTCATTTACTGTACCCACACATATTATATACCGTTTTTCTCGCCATTGAATGGACTTTCAAAAGATACCATTTTTTTCATCATATCTTATATTTTACTATAAAAAAATGATAAAATATGAGGAAAAAATGGAAAGAAAACACACTTTTTCTAACTTTGACCCCCTAAATCTGTTGCACATCTACAACCACCAAAAAAAACCATGCTAAATAGTTTCTACATTTTGTCCTTAGTTTAGAAATACCCAATGTTAACATGTTCTTTGCTTTTTTTGCAAGTTATAGGGCAATAAATACAAGTAGCACTTTGCTATTTCAAAACCACTTTTTTTCAAAATGAGCGCTAGTGACATTGGAACCCTGATATCTGTCAGGAAAACCTGAATATCCCTTGACATGTATATATTTTTTTTTAGAAGACATCCCAAAGTATTGATTTAGGCCCATTTTGGTATATTTAATGCCACCATTTCACCGCCAAATGCAATCAAATAAAAAAAAATGTTCACTTTTTCACAAACTTTAGGTTTTTCACTGAAATTATTTACAAACAACTTATGCAATTATAGCATAAATGATTGTAAATGCCACTGCGCACCACAAGTGTATTATGTCCAGCAGTGAAGGGGTTAATTAGGGAGCATGTAGGGAGCTTCTAGGGTTAATTTTAGCTTTAATGTAGCGTAGTAGACAAACACAAGTATTGATCTAGGCCCATTTTGGTATATTTCATGCCACCATTTCACCGCCAAATGCGATCAAATTAAAAAAAAGTTTAATTTTTCACAATTTTAGGTTTCTCACTGAAATTATTTACAAACAGCTTGTGCAATTATGGCACAAATGGTTGTAAATGCTTCTCTGGGACCCCCTTTGTTCAGAAATAGCAGACATGTATGACTTTGGCAATGCTTTTTGGTAATTAGAAGCCCGCTAAATGCTGCTGCGCATCACACGTATTATGGCTAGCAGTGAAGGGGTTAATTAGGTAGTTTTTAGGGAGCTTGCAGGGTTAATTTTAGCTTTAGTGTAGAGATCAGCCTCCCACCTGACACATCCCACCCCCTGATCCCTTCCAAACAGCTCCCTTCCCTCCCCCACCCCACATTTGTCCCGCCATCTTAAGTACTGGCAGAAAGTCTGCCAGTACTAAAATAAAAGGTTTTTGGATTTTTTTTTGATTTTTTTTAGCATATTTACATATGCTGCTGTGAAGAATCCCCCCTTAGCCCCCAACTTCCCTGATCCCCCCCCCAAAACAGCTCTCTAACCCTCCCCCTCTGCCTTATTGGGGGCCACCTTGGGTACTGGCAGCTGTCTGCCAGTGCCCAGTTTGCAAAATATTTTTTTTGTTTTATTTTTTTGGGGGGTTTTCTGTAGTGTAGCGTTCCCCCCCCCCCCCGACAGACCAACCCCCACCCCTTGACTGATTTATTTTCAAAAGTTATATTCCCCCCTTTTTCCATCTTTTAAGAAAACATTTTTTCTGTAGTGTAGCGGTTCCCACCCGCTCCCTCCCCGTGCACGCCCACGCTCGCGCGTAAGTGCGCGCCCCCCCGGCCATCCTTGCCCACAATCCCGCCCCCTCCACATCTCCAGGGCCATCGATGGCCGCCACCCGCCTCCCATACCTGCTCGCACCCACCAAAGAATATAGCCACCAATCTCCGGTGCAGAGAGGGCCACAGAGTGGCTCTCTCTGCACCGGATGGCTAAAAAAGGATATTGCAGGATGCCTCAATATCGAGGCATCACTGCAATAACCGGAAAGCAGCTGGAAGCGAGCAGGATCGCTTCCAGCTGCTTTCCAGACCGAGGACGTGCAGGGTACGTCCTTGGTCGTTAACTGACTTTTTTGTGAGGACGTACCCTGCACGTCCTCGGTCGTTAAGGGGTTAAGAATTAACTGTGGATATTCTAGGGATGCATTCTCTGGTTTTATTACATCACAATTAGCTCATCAGATGTGTCCAGCTAGTAGTGCATTTGCTGCTCTGGAGCTAACTGTGTGTGTTTAACCCTATTACAGGGGTTAAAACATAGTTATATACAAGTGTCAGTTCAATAATAAAATGGTCTAACACATTAGAACAGTTTTATGTCCCTTTAAGACTGTAATCATATGGGCCAACATTAAGTATTTTTACACCCCCTTATGATTTGTAGGTACTTACTGTTTTCAAGTATTTTATTTAATCACAGATTAAAATGTTATTATTTTAAGTGAACTATTCCTTTCTGTTTTCCAGCATATCACAAACAATGAACAGCCATGAAATTCAACATTTGTATAGACTGTGTACTGATATCTGTAAAATGCAAGTTATTTCTTCATGAATATGTATTTAGCTTTTTTCTAGTTGGAACCATTATGAAAGTCATTCACAGAAATGTGCATGGATCCAAATGTCATTTTACTCTTCGCGTATCATTAAGTAGCTTTATGCTTTTTTTACTCCTGCAAAGCCAAGCACTTTGCTGCCCAGATTTTTGCAAGATTTGCACAGAAAGACAAGTGAATTGCCGTGGCCTGAGCCTAACTGGTATACCAAGGAACTTACCTAAAAGCACGACTGTTCTGTATTTCAGTGGAAATAATATCACTCAAGTAATTTCACATGAATTTAGAGAGATTCCGAAACTTGCACTACTATACTTGGACAACTGCAACATAAGATACATACATTCTACAGCATTTATTCCACTGACAAAGCTGTATCACCTGTATCTAAATGATAACTGTATTAAGAACTTAGAGCCAGGCATATTTGATGGGCTTTCAGATCTACATTATTTACAACTGCAGAATAACCAAATTGCCTTCCTTCCTCAAGGCTTGTTTAACCATTTAAAATC
This sequence comes from Bombina bombina, assembly GCF_027579735.1. NCBI lineage: Eukaryota > Metazoa > Chordata > Amphibia > Anura > Bombinatoridae > Bombina > Bombina bombina. The sequence continues at coordinate 160,466,359 of NC_069500.1, forward strand.
AGTACAATACTTAATGCTTCAGAGAAACTGCATCAGAGTCCTGAACAGTGACACATTCTTTGGAATGACTAGTCTTCGTTTTCTTAATTTAGCAAATAATAATCTTTCAATAATCTCCAGTGCAGCATTTCATTATATTGAAACCCTAGAATATTTGTTCCTTGAAAATAACCAATTAATGGAAGTACCATCACCTGCTCTGGGAATGCTCAAAAACCTCAAAAAGCTCTCAATGTCAAACAACCCCCTTGGATCAATAAATCAATTTGCTTTTAAAGGTTTAGATTCATTGCAATATTTGTTTTTGGAGAATGCAAATATCAACATAATTAAAGATTATTCTTTTGATGGACTCATTAATCTTAAATATTTAATTCTAAGCAAGAATAATCTGACAACTCTGAATTCCAAGATGTTTACCAATCTGAAAAATTTGTTGAACCTCCAGCTGGAAAGGAATAATATAATGTCTATATCTGAAAATGCATTTGAAGAAATTGGTGTTTCTCTCAAGTTTCTCAATTTGGCTTATAATAAGATAACAATCCTACAGCCTAAAGTTCTCCAGCCATTGATATCATTGGGTCATTTTCAAGCAAGCTATAATCCATGGGATTGTGGATGTCATTTGTTTGAATTTCGAAAGTTTTTAGTATCTTCTTCATTTCTGTTTAGTATTTATTGCCATACTCCACCGCATTTGCATGGAAGACCCTTGCGTAATGTTAAAACGGATGAATTTAAGAACTTTCACTCCACATATGCCTTACCTAAAAGAAGCCAGCCTCTGGACATAAGTGCTCCAAGCACAGTGTTTTACGGACAGATAAAAAATGTTACGCTTTTGTATAATGCAAGTTTGGATGTCCTTTTAACATCAACTATATCGGCAGTTCATGAGTCGACTACAAGTATTTTTCAACAAACTACAGAACTTTCACCTTTACATTTGGATTTACCCCCTCTTCTTCCACCAGTGAATTTAACCAGAGGAGGGGAAAGTGTTTTACCACCTGATATAATCTCTGTGTCTTTGAAACCTAATATTATATGTCAACAGGAGGTTGAAAGTCTTAGTCAATCATTTTACATATTACTCTCTTTCTTTATAGCATCTTGTTGCATAATAATTTTTCTTATTCTTAAATATATTCAGCTGAGGAGGAGGCTAAGGATTCCTGAAAGTCGCGGAGAAAGTGTGTTGGAGTATTATAGCTGTTATCAAGCAGGCAGATACCAATTAACTGATCCCATTAGACTTGCACCAAGCTCTGATGTTGACATCATAAGGCCACTTAAGCGATCAACTTCAGATAGTCAGACACAAGTCATCTTGTTTGAACACTCTGTTCTCTAGTTTACATTTCATGTGTCACATACACATTGCTTAGGTGTTCAAGTAATTGGATTTATATTTAACAGTGTATAAATGTATATATAAATGTTTAGTAAGAGTAGCCTTTAGTAAGAGTTTGTTAAAATGTATGTGTGTGTATATATATATATATATATATATATATATATATATATATATATATATATATATATATATATATATGGTCTGATGAAGGGGTGAACACCCCGAAACGTCACTGCAATTAAAATTCAAGTTTATATTTCAAGACCAGTGAGTGCAATTCAAATTCAAGTTTATATTTCAAGACCAGTGAGTGCTTTGTTCCACATTTAATATATATATATATATAAACTGTAAGACTCCAGGTCGGATTGGCCTACCAGGAGATTTCCCTGTGGGCTGCAGCAACTGGGGCTGAAAAACTACAATTTAAAGGAGTGATTAATGGATGAAATAGAGTTGCAGGGGGCCTATATAACAAAAATCTTGCACTTTTATTCAATACAAAGTGATATAATTTAATTCTGATTTTTTTTTGGGGGAAAGGGGTATCCCAGTAATCCCCTTTAAAAAGGGGGGGGGGGGGACTTATGAATTCTACTGACTCAACAGAAAATAGGGCTGGTCTTCATATTTTTCAGGGCTGCTTTTTATTCCCAGTTTGGCCCTGGTAAGAGTAAACATTTCTGACTTGGAAATTATATATATTATTGTATAAGGTGTACTGTATTAACTCCCTTATTATACACTTGTATTTGTATGTGGTTAAAAAAAATAAGACTGAGCATATGAGTATGGACATCTGTTCATAGGGTTCAATCATCAAAAACTCCAGCATGGAGAAACATCACACGCAATCTTAGTTTTTTTGTTTAAAGGGATGTTAAACAGTAAATAATAAACGGTAGATACTTGCTACATATAATGATGTATTCACAGCCAAGATTAGGCTTAGAATAATATGTAGCTTTATTTTTACCATTATATTAGTTTAAATATTGATTATATTAGTGTAAAAGTTTAGGTTCTATAAAGTAATGGGTGCTTCCGTGTTTGAACTAGTTTTCTATTTATCTCTGTCTTCTATGGACAGCATTTAAGGAAAGATAAATAAACCAGACAATAATGTAGAATTTGTGGAAACAAAGCTGAGGAATCCCACACAACCTTGTTTGCAATTAGTCCGTTTATTTCCTGTTTTATATCTGTTCCTAATTGTTTGCAGCAGAAGAGTGAGATAATCTTTAGAAACTCTGTGGAATTTAAAAAAAACAACCAATTTTCAGAGTTAAATAAATAATGAAAGTATATTACAAAGTTTTTGAACTATGCATAATTAAACATTTACACTACAATCTTATACTGTTTAATATCCATTTAAGCATTATGGGCCAGATTACGAGTGGAGCGCAAAATTGGGCTTTCGTGAGTGGAATATTTACGCTCCACTGTGCATGCAAATGTATTACTGGTTCAGAGCAATGCGAATGCGACCTTGCGTTCACATTGCAGGGAAGCTTTGCGCTCATGAGAGCACGCTTCCAAAGGCAACAATGGGGCGCTTGTTCCCATGTCGTGAGACACAGCGAAGGGGGTAAGTTTAAATATATATGAATATATACATACTGTATATATTTATGTGTATATACACATATTAACACATAAATATATATGTATACAAGCATATACATATATATTTATAGGAATAACGCCCTCCTTATAGACTGCAATATAAATGCACTTTTTGTGCCATTCTTTTCTAACACCCCACACCCGCTCTCTTTAACCCCCTTATATTTGCTTTGAACAGTTATTTTTTAATAAAATAAAGATACTCATATTTTTTTATTTTATTAAGGCACACTACACTGTATTTTGGGGGCAATTGGGGACATTTTTAAAATTAACCAGAGGTCTGACAATGATTGCAAATCTATATTCTAATGTAATGTAGATGTATTTGCTTCACATCCAAAACCTGCATTGTGAGGTAAACAGATTCCAGGCTAAAATTTGTCTTTCTGATTTTTTTTTTAAAGGGACATAATACATATCGAAAATCACTTGAAGGTGATGCAGTGTAACTGTAAACAAGCTGACAAGAAAATATCATCTGAACATCTCTATGTAAAAATGTTATAAAAAAAGTGCTGTGTAAACAGATATGCTGTGGCTTCTGTCAATGCTGATGTCACACTTTGCTGTGTTCTCATGAGATTTCACTGAAATCTTGCGACGTTTCATAGTAAACTACCTTAAAGGGACAGTCTACACCAGAATATAATCCCTTTATTACCCATTCCCCAGCTTTGCATAACCAACACGCTTATATTAATATACTTTTTACCTCTGTGATTACCTTGTATCTATGCCTCTGCAAACTGCCCCCTTATTTCAGTTCTTTTGACAGACTTGCATTTTAGCCAATCAGTGTGGGCTCCTTGGTAACTCCACGTGCATGAGCTCAATGTTATCTATTTGACACACATGAACTAATAGTGAAAAACTGACAAAATGCGTTCAGATAAGAGGCAGCCTTCAAGGTCTAAAAAATGAGTATATGAGCCTACCTAAGTTTAGCTTTCAACTAAGAATACCAAGAAAACAAAGCAAAATTATTAATAAAAGTAAATTGGAAAGTTGTTTAAAACGTACATGCCCTATCTGAATCATGAAAGTTTATTTTGTACTAGACTACTGTCCCTTTAAACTTAGGAGGGAAATAACATGCCAGACACACGCTTCCTTGCTAATCCTGGATTTGGCATACTGATTGGCTGTTTAAAGTCCCTTTTTTAATATGGGATGTGGATTCTGAGGAAACTTTGAGGTAAAATATCTTCAGGTGATATTTTCATATTTTCTAGTCAGCTTTTTACAGCTGTTGCATCACTTTCAAGTGCTTCAACATTTGTGCATCGTTTACCTTTAGGTACTGATGAGACTTCTTAGATAATTTCTCAAGAGCAGAGAAATTAAAATCATTAGGCCCATAGTATTGATTGTTCTGCAAAAAGGTGATTAAAGTGTGAGATACTGTAACTTAAAATTACTGAGATTTATGAGTTGTCTTAACAAATTTACAGGTACAATTTATTTCATAAATCCTAACATTTTTTTATTATATATATATATATAATTTTTTTAAAGATTGGATTGCATTAATTCCAAGCTGTTTGCCATATAATGTAATATAACAGCTTTTTTTTTCTTTCATTAAAAAAAAATCATATGTTTGTATAATATTTAGGACCAATGTTGTGAACTGATTGTTTTATGATGTATTGTTTTTAAACTTTGCAAACAAAGAAGTGTAGTGGTTTTTCCATTTATTGATTTCCTTTGAGAACAATGTATTCACTACCTTAGTACACTTTAAAAGCATTTTGGATTTCTGGAGCTTCATGATACATTTAAAGGGACAGTTAAAAATGTTTAATTTTGTGTTTTAAAACAGCTTTGCAATGCACTTTTATTATTGTTTACCTGTTTCCCCCCTGTATTTTAAGTCAGAACATTAAAGGGACACTAAAGTGAAAACTAAACTATCATGATTCAATTAGACCATGCAGCTTTACAAGACATTCCAGATTACTTCTATTATCACATTATGGACAATCTTTTATATGCACACTTTCTGAGACACCAGCTACTACAGAGCATGTGCAAACAATTGCTGTGTATGGGTATATGACTCTGTGATTGGCTGATGACTGTCACATGATGCAAGGGGCAGGCTGGCAAATTGAAGTTTTTAAACTTTTAAGAGGAAAAAAATCTACAGTTCATTAAAAAATTTAGAGTAAGTGTATTGTCATTTTGTTATGCACTTGTTGATTATGCAGTTCCACTGTATTTAAGAGATTTCCAATTCTGACTACTGGAAGGGGCACATGGCAGCCTTCAAAAGTCTAACCCTGCCTTATATCTGTTATGACTATTCCATAAGAAAGCCCACATTTGCTTATCCAAATAAGGCAAGAGGTTGATCAGGTTTGGCAGTTAACAAGGTCAAAACTTTTTCAAACTCACCCGCTATGTAATTTATGTCATGGTTGCAACAAAATCTTGTAATACAAAGTGTTTTCTCTCCCTTAAAGGGACATGAAACCCAAATGTTTTCTTTCCTGATTTAGAAAGAACAGCACGTTTAAACATATTTTTGATTTACTTCTATTATCTAATTTGCTTCATTTTCTTAATATCCTTTGTTGAAAAGCATATCTAAATAAGCTCAATAGCTGCTGATTGGTGGCTGCACATAGATGCCTCGTGTGATTGGCTCATCCATGTTCATTGCAATTTCTTCAACAAAGGATACCTAAAGAATAAAGCTAATTAGATAATAGAAGTAAATTGGAATGTTGTCTAAAATTATATTCTCTATCTGAATCATGAAAGAAAATGTTTGGGTTTCATGTCCCTTTAAAGGTCTGAATTTTTCTGTAAACAGAAACCAAGTTCGGCCAGACAGACAACTGTTGGGAGACATCATCGCTTTGTGGTTGGTTTTTTGCCATTATCCAACTTTATTGCATCCCTTATGTTTTGTATGAATAATTGATTGTAACTGAATGCTTAATGCTTTCATATTTTAATTAAAACTTTAACTATTCATGTCTCCTTAATTCATAAAGTACGATAGCTTTATTTTTAGTTATATTTAATTATTTTACTATTAGTTTTGTTTTATAATTATCTTCTCTTTAAGAACTGGATTTAAGGGTCTCTAACCAGACTGATATGCTCACTGTTTTTCTTAAAGTTAATACAGATAAATATGCCAGGATTTAAGTTTTCACTAATTGAGCTTTTAAAATAATAATACTATCCGTCCTTGTGTAATTTAAATATGTGATCTTCAGCATAGTACAAATTAGTAGCGGGTAATATTTTGACTAGTATCTTAGTTCTTAATTTCATAATAAGATTACTTACAGGTGTAAATTGTTTTTCCATCACATTAAAGGTGATCTAAATAAACTGAACATTTGTTTGTCCTTAAACAATCCTGAACAATAATGTATCTATTTGTTTCAGACCTATTAATCTGAGCTGTGATACATGGTTATTAAAAGTTAAAGGGACATGAAACCCAAAAATTTTCTTTCATGAATCAGATAAACAATACAATTTTAAACAACTTTCTAATTTACTTCTATTGTCGAATTTGTTTCATTCTCTTGGTATCATTTGTTGAAGGAGCAGCAATGTACTACTGGTTTCTAACTGAGCACATGGGTGAGCCAATGACAATCTGTATATATATGCAGCCACCAATCAGCAGCGAGAACCTAGGTTCTTTGCTGCTCCCGAGCTTACCTAGATAAATCTTTCAACAAAGGATAACAAGAGAAGGAAGCAAATTAAATAATAGAAGTAAATTGGAAATTTGTTTAAAATTGTATAAAAAATAGAAAAATTTGAGAGAGTAGTATATACCACTTATTTTAACCTCACGGTGCCTCCCTCTAACAAATATTATATATTTATAAAAAAGAGAGAAATATTAGGGAATATGATAATCCTCTAAGAAAGAAAGGGAATAAAGACAGCACACATATGAGGTATGTTTCACAATTTATTGGGCTAACAAAGCATTTTCAAAAAGGAGTCAGCCCACTTATGTCCCGCCGTCCTGTTTCAAGCAAGGACATGCAAACAAACAATTATATACATACTAAAAACAGGAACCTATCTCTCTTAACTATGACACAGGCCTGTATCGTATAATGACTCAAGTTGCAACAGTACCTGGATAAGATTAGTAAATAATCCAAAACCAGTTAGAGCTCTTTTCCTATACTATACACATGCTATAAGGAGAAGAACTATAAATCTGCATAAATATCTGATATGTATATCATATATAAATACATACTCCACAATGTATAAGTAGTAGTAAAGCAAATATCGGCAGTCTTTTTATCTCAGGTGAAAACCGCACATCACCTTGCTTACCATATCATAAATAGCAAATGATAAATTGCGTGTGTTTAAAAAGGAATAAAGTCCTTTACACCAGATGCTCGTATCGCCTTACTTACATGACCGCTTGACAGTTTATATATCAAACATAGAGCACAACATTTACACTTTCTTAGGAGCGAGTTTCAGCGTTCATGTGTTATTTCGACCCACGCCGTACACCGCCTCAGTGTGACGACTTACATGTGGGAGGAGGAAACCAACCTCCAAGTCCTTTCTTATTGGACAAGCTTTACTGTGTACTCTGATGTATCAAACAATCCTGCATAGGGTATATATTCGATCTTACCACAGATACACCATTCTTCCTATGCAATCTGTTCCGCTCCAACCTTCCACTCATTAAGGTAGCGACATACACCACGCTGAACACAATGTATCGGATCTTACAGATGTACCCAATTAGATAGGATTACACCTCCAGGCATACACATTATATCACAAATCTTACCACAGATGTACCATTTCTCTTGTAAGATGTATCGAGTCCACGAATTCATCCTTACTTGTGGGATATTCTCCTTCCCAACAGGAAGTGGCAAAGAGAGCACCCACAGCAGAGCTGTCTATATAGCTCACCCCTTAGCTCCACCCCCCAGTCATTCTCTTTGCCTACTCTAAGAAACCAGGAAGGGCAGAGCGAGTGTGGTGACAAAAATGATCATTTTTTATTTCCCAAGCAAAAGTTTGTTATTTTAAATGGTACCGGTGAGTGCTATTTACTCTCTGGCAGAAAAGGGATGAAGATTTCTGCAAGGAGGATTATGATCTTAGCACTTTGTAACTAAGATCCACTGCTGTTCTCACAAGGGCTGAAGAGTACAGGAAAACTTCAGTTGGGGGAACGGTTTGCATGCTAAGCTGCATTTGAGGTATGTTCAGTCTATATTTTTTCTAGACAGACTGGGTTAATTCTAGAAAAGGCTGGCAATATCCCCATGAGGGAAGGGTAAGCTGTATTCAGACACTTTGATAGGAATTTCAGCTTGCTTGCAGGGCTCATAAGTTACTGGTGACACTGCTAGGAAAAAACGTTTTTTTGTTTGTTCAGTAAATGATGCAATTATAACGTTTTTTTGAAGGGACTAAAGGGGTCATTGTGGCTTGTTTTAGGGTTTTTTAACCCACATGGTTAATTTAGAGACACTTAGGTGTTTTTCTAATAGGCTTCAAAACATCGAGTGAGGTGGCAGGTGCCTATTTTCGCGCCTCAGTTGCGCAGTTTCTTTTCCTTAGAGACATCCAACTGCTTCTCCAGTGGTTCCTGCTGTGTTTGAGGGCTGTAAAGGAGTTTTTTCCCCCACAAATCGTTCTGAACGGCAGGTAGGCGCCACAGCAGAGCTTTGGCAAGGTGCTGAAAGTTTTTTTTTTTTTACCGGTTTTGATGTTTTTTCAATCTGGTTTTGCCATTAAGGGGTTAATTGTTTATTTGCATAGCTGTGCAAAGTTACTGTAAGATACTACTGTAAACATTTCGTTATGTTTACTGCTTTTTTACACTGTTTTGCAGAACTTGTGCAGCTTTTTTTCTCTTAAAGGCACAGTACCGTTTTATTTCTAAGTGTTATTTACTTTGATTACAGTGTTTTCCAAGCTTGCTTGTTACATTACTAGCCTGTTTAACATGTCTGACACCAAGGAAAATCCTTGTTCAATATGTTTGGAAGCCATTGTGGAACCCCCTCTTCGAATGTGTCCCAATTGTACTGATATGTCTATAAACTATAAAGAACATATATTAGCACTTAAAAATAGAGCAATAGATGATTCTCAGTCAGAAGTAAATTAGGGTTCGCCATCTAGCTCTCCCCAAGTGTCACAACCAGTAACGCCCGCACAAGTGACGCCAAGTACCTCTAGTGCGTCGAATTCTTTTTCTTTACAAGACATGGTCACAGTTATGAATACAACCCTCACAGAGGTTTTATCCAAACTGCCTGGTTTACAAGGAAAGCGGGACAGCTCTGGGTTAAGGAAAAATGCTGAGCCGTCTCATGCTTTAGTAGCCGTATCTGATATGCCCTCACAATGCTCTGAAGGGGTGAGGGATTTGTTATCTGAGGGTGAAATTTCTGATTCAGGAAAGACGTTTCCTGATATGACAGCCTTTAAATTTAAGCTTGAACACCTCCGCTTATTGCTTAGGGAGGTATTAGCAACTCTAGATGATTGTGACCCTATAGTGGTCCCAGAGAAATTGTGTAAAATGGATAAATACTTAGAGGTTCCTGTTTACACTGATGTTTTTCCAGTCCCTAAGAGGATTGTGAATATTATTGCTAAGGAGTGGGATAGACCAGGTATTCCGTTCACTCCCCCTCCTGTTTTTAAGAAAATGTTTCCCATATCTGACACCATAATGGACTCATGGCAGACAGTTCCTAAGGTGGAGGGAGCTATTTCTACTCTGTTTAAGCGTACAACTATACCTATCGAAGACAGTTGTGCTTTCAAAGTTCCTATGGATAAAAAATTAGAGGTTCTCTTGAAGAAAATTTTTGTTCATCAAGGTTTTTCTCTCCAACCTATTGCGTGCATTGTTCCTGTAACAACTGCAGCTGCTTTCTGGTTTGAGGCTCTAGAGGAGGCTCTTCAAATGGAGACTCCATTAGAGGAGATTATGGACAGAATTAAGGCCCTTAAATTGGCTAATTCTTTTATTACAGATGCCACATTTCAACTGGCTAAATTAGCGGCAAAGAATTCAGGTTTTGCCATTTTATCACGCAGGGCGTTATGGCTTAAGTCCTGGTCTGCTGATGTGTCATCTAAATCTAAACTTTTGAACATTCCTTTCAAAGGTAAGACCCTATTCGGTCCTGAACTGAAAGAGATTATTTCAGACATCACTGGAGGGAAAGGTCATGCCCTCCCTCAGGATAGATCAAGTAAGATGAGGACCAAACAGAATAATTTTCGTTCCTTTCGGAACTTTAAGAGTGGTCCCGCTTCAGCTTCCTCTACTGCAAAGCAAGAGGGGAATTTTGCCCAATCCAAGTCAGTCTGGAGACCTAACCAGGCTTGGAACAAGGGTAAACAGGCCAAGAAGCCTGCAGCTGCTTCTAAAACAGCATGAAGGGGTAGCCCCCGATTCGGGACTGGATCAAGTAGGGGGCAGACTCTCTTCGCTCAGGCTTGGGCGAGAGATGTTCACGATCCCTGGGCTTTAGAAATTGTGTCCCAGGGGTATCTTCTGGAATTCAAAGACTGCCTTCCAAGGGGGAGATTTCACATTTCTCGATTGTCTGTAAACCAGACAAAGAGAGAGGCGTTCTTACACTGTGTAGAAGACCTACATACCATGGGGGTGATCCGCCCAGTCCCAATAGAGGAACAGGGGCTAGGGTTTTATTCAAACCTGTTTGTGGTTCCCAAAAAAGAGGGAACTTTCAGACCAATCTTGGATCTCAAGATTCTAAACAAGTTCCTCAAGGTTCCATCATTCAAGATGGAGACTATTCGGACTATTCTACCTCTGATCCAGGAGGGTCAATATATGACAACCGTGGACTTAAAGTATGCGTATCTACACATCCCATCGTGTTGGCTTTTCTGAGAGCTCACGGGTGCAAGGTGAACATAAAAAAAGAGTTCTCTCTTCCCTCTTACAAGAATTTCCTTCCTAGGGACTCTGATAGACTCGGTAGAAATGAAAATATTTCTGACGGAGGTCAGAAAATTAAAACTCTTAACCACTTGCCGAGCTCTTCATTCCATTCCTCGGCCATCAGTGGCTCAGTGTATGGAGGTAATCGGACTCATGGTAGCGGCAATGGACATAGTTCCTTTTGCCCGCCTACACCTCAGATCACTGCAACTATGCATGCTCAAACAGTGGAATGGGGATTATGCAGATTTATCTCCTCAACTGCATCTGGACCAGGGGACCAGATACTCTCTTTTCTGGTGGTTGTCTCAGGACCACCTGTCTCAGGGAATGTGTTTCTGCAGGCCAGAGTGGCTCATTCTAACGACAGATGCCAGCCTGCTAGGCTGGGGTGCAGTCTGGAACTCCCAGAAAGCACAGGGCTTATGGTCTCGGGAGGAAGCTCTCCTCCCGATAAACATTCTAGAACTGAGAGCCATATTCAGTGCGCTTCAGGCGTGGCCTCAGCTTGCTGCGGCCAAATTCATCAGATTTCAGTCGGGCCACATCACGACTGTAGCTTATATCAATCATCAAGGAGGAACAAGGAGTCCTCTAGCGATGATGGAGGTAACCAAAATAATCCGGTGGGCAGAGGATCACTCTTGTCATCTCTCAGTAATCCACATCCCAGGGGTTGAGAACTGGGAGGCGGATTTTCTAAGTGGGAACTCCATCCGGAGGTATTTGCCCAGCTGATTCAGCTATGGGGCACACCAGAATTGGATCTGATGGCGTCTCGTCAGAATGCCAAACTTCCATGTTACGGGTCCAGGTCCCGGGATCCCAAGGCGTACTGATAGATGCTCTAGCAGTGCCTTGGTCCTTCAATCTGGCCTATGTATTTCCACAGTTTCCTCTCCTCCCACGTCTGGTTGCCAGAATCAAGCAGGAGAGAGCTTTGGTAATTCTGATAGCACCTGCGTGGCCATGCAGGATTTGGTATGCAGACCTCCGCCAATGAGTTGGGACCTTCTAATTCAAGGTCCATTCACGCATCCAAATCTAATTTCTCTGCGTCTGACTGCTTGGAGATTGAACGCCTGATTCTATCAAAGCGTGGTTTCTCTGAGTCGGTCATTGATACCCTGATTCAGGCTAGAAAGCCTGTCACCAGAAAGATCTATCATAAGATTTAGCGCAAATATCTTTATTGGTGTGAATCCAAAGGTTACTCGTGGAGTAAGATTAGGATTCCTAGAATATTGTCTTTTCTCCAAGAAGGTTTGGAGAAGGGATTATCTGCTAGTTCCCTAAAAGGACAAATATCTGCTTTGTCTATTCTACTGCACAAACGTCTGGCAGATGTCCCAGACGTTCAAGCATTTAGTCAGGCTTTGGTCAGAATCAAGCCTGTATTTAAACCTGTTGCTCCACCATGGAGCCTAAACTTAGTTCTTAAAGTTCTTCAAGGGGTTCCGTTTGAACCTATGCATTCCATAGATCTTAAGCTTCTATCTTGGAAAGTTTTGTTTTTAGTAGCTATCTCTTCGGCTCGAAGAGTTTCTGAGCTTTATCTGCTTTACAATGTGATTCCCCTTACCTTGTTTTCCATGCAGATAAGGTGGTTTTGCGTACCAAACCAGGGTTTCTTCCTAAGGTTGTTTCTAAGAATATCAATCAAGAGATTGTTGTTCCTTCTCTGTGTCCTAATCCTTCATCAAAGAAGGAACGTCTGTTACACAATCTTGATGTGGTTTGTGCTTTAAAGTTCTACTTACAGGCAACTAAAGATTTCCGTCAAACATCTTCATTGTTTGTTGTTTATTCTGGTAAACAGAGAGGTCAAAGGGCTATGGCTACCTCTCTTTCCTTTTGGCTAAAAAACATCATCCGTTTGGCCTATGAGACTGCTGGACAGCAGCCTCCTGAAAGAATTACTGATCATTCTACTAGAGCTCTGGTTTCCACATGGCTTTTAAGAATGAGGCTTCTGTTGAACAGATTTGTAAGGCGGCGACTTGGTCTTCGTTTCATACTTTTTCCAAATTTTACAAATTCGATACTTTTGCTTCTTTGGAGGCTATTTTTGGGAGAAAGGTTCTGCAAGCAGTGGTGCCTTCCGTTTAAGGTCCCTGTCTTGTCCCTCCCTTCATCCGTATCCTAAAGCTTTGGTATTGGTATCCCACAAGTAAGGATGAATCCATGGACTCAATACATCTTACAAGAGAAAACATAATTTATGCTTACCTGATAAATTTATTTCTCTTGTGATGTATCGAGTCCACGGCCCGCCCTGTTTTTTAAGACAGGCATATATATTTTTATTTTTAAAACTTTCAGTCACCACTGCACCCTATAGTTTCTCCTTTTTCTTCCTAGCCTTCGGTCGAATGACTGGGGGGTGGAGCTAAGGGGGGAGCTATATAGACAGCTCTGCTGTGGGTGCTCTCTTTGCCACTTCCTGTTGGGAAGGAGAATATCCCACAAGTAAGGATGAATCCGTGGACTCGATACATCACAAGAGAAATAAATTTTGCAGGTAAGCATAAATTATGTTTTCGTTTAAGCATGTCATATGTAACCTTTTCTGCTCCAAAGCTCCATCCGCTCAAATGCAGCGGCAGTCTGACATTATCAGCGTTCTTACTCCATGCAATATCACTCAACCTGTTATAAGCAACATGATAACAGGTAGTCATATAAAAGATAGTTCACATATTGAATTTCCTGGATATAGTCGACTTTCCTCCAAGATAAAACACATAAGTGCCAACGCACGTTTCACCCCCACAAAGATGTGTTACAGGGGCTCATCAGGGCTGCATTTGAGTGGATGGAGCTTTGGAGCAGAAAAGGTTACATATGACATGCTTAAACGAAATGGTTCCTGGTCGTGAGTAAAATCAGCCGGGTGGTGCTTCCTGGTGGTCAGTAAAATCAGGCAGGTGGTGCTTCCTGGTGGGCAGTAAAATCAGCCGGGTGGTGCTTCCTGGTGGGCAGTAAAATCAGCCGGGTGGTGCTTCCTGGTGGGCAGTAAAATCAACCGGGTGGTGCTTCCTGGTGGGCAGTAAAATCAGCCGGGTGGTGCTTCCTGGTGGGCAGTAAAATCAACCGGGTGGTGCTTTCTGGTGAGCAGTAAAATCAGCCGGGTGATGCTCCCATTATAAAGGTCCTGGGGAGACAGTGTTGGTTACGCAAAACTGTGGAATGGGTAATAAAGGTATTATTATATATCTTTTTAAACAATAACCATTTTCAAGTAGACTTTTTCTTTAACCCCGCTTAAAATAAATATTAAAAAATATATTAATCTGTTCTAGAAGACCTAATCAACAAATGCTTAGAAAATATTTTTTGCCCTTCTTTGTATTTACATCAACATGGTAATGGCTCCTCTTTAAATCTCCAGATCTAATGCTCTATAGAACATTCTATCCCATGATATCTAATTGCATAGCAAATGTCATTTACTCAGTACTCCTCACTGTAGCTGTGAAACAAAAAATCATTATATGCCCTTATTTTTTTATTTATTTTTTCACATCTTCAAAAATAACAAATGTACATGGTTTGTAGTGACTGCCAACCTCAAATTAACTGCCCAGTTTGTTAAAGGTACACTAAACCCAAATTTCTTTCATGTAATTAACAAGAGTCCATGAGCTAGTGACGTATGGGATATACATTCCTACCAGGAGGGGCAAAGTTTCCCAAACCTCAAAATGCCTATAAATACACCCCTCACCACACCCACAAATCAGTTTTACAAACTTTGCCTCCAAGGGAGGTGGTGAAGTAAGTTTGTGCTAGATTCTACGTTGATATGCGCTCCGCAGCAAGTTGGAGCCCGGTTTTCCTCTCAGCGTGCAGTGAATGTCAGAGGGATGTGAAGAGAGTATTGCCTATTGAATGCAGTGATCTCCTTCTACGGGGTCTATTTCATAAGGTTCTCTGTTATCGGTCGTAGAGATTCATCTCTTACCTCCCTTTTCAGATCGACGATATACTCTTATATTTACCATTACCTCTACTGATTCTCGTTTCAGTACTGGTTTGGCTTTCTACAAACATGTAGATGAGTGTCCTGGGGTAAGTAAGTCTTATTTTCTGTGACACTCTAAGCTATGGTTGGGCACTTTATTTATAAAGTTCTAAATATATGTATTCAAACATTTATTTGCCTTGACTCAGAATGTTCAACTTTCCTTATTTTCAGACAGTCAGTTTCATATTTGGGATTATGCATTGAATTATCATATTTTTCTTACCTCAAAAATTTGACTTTTTTCCCTGTGGGCTGTTAGGCTCGCGGGGGCTGAAAATGCTCAACAACATTAGTAGAGAAATTGTGGTTCCTTCATTATGTCCTAATCCTAAGAATTCTAAGGAGAAATCGTTGCATTCTTTGGATGTTGTTAGAGCTTTGAAATATTATGTTGAAGCTACGAAATCTTTCCGTAAGACTTCTAGTCTATTTGTTGTCTTTTCCGGTTCTAGGAAAGGCCAGAAAGCTTCTGCCATTTCTTTGGCATCTTGGTTGAAATCTTTAATTCATCTTGCCTATGTTGAGTCGGGTAAAATTCCGCCTCAGAGAATTACAGCTCATTCTACTAGGTCAGTATCTACTTCCTGGGCGTTTAGGAATGAAGCTTCGGTTGACCAGATCTGCAAAGCAGCAACTTGGTCCTCTTTGCATACTTTTACTAAATTCTACCATTTTGATGTATTTTCTTCTTCTGAAGCAGTTTTTGGTAGAAAAGTTCTTCAGGCAGCGATTTCAGTTTGAATCTTCTGCTTATGTTTTTCGTTAAACTTTATTTTGGGTGTGGATTATTTTCAGCAGGAATTGGCTGTCTTTATTTTATCCCTCCCTCTCTAGTGACTCTTGTGTGGAAAGATCCACATCTTGGGTAGTCATTATCCCATACGTCACTAGCTCATGGACTCTTGTTAATTACATGAAAGAAAACATAATTTATGTAAGAACTTACCTGATAAATTCATTTCTTTCATATTAACAAGAGTCCATGAGGCCCACCCTTTTTTGTGGTGGTTATGATTTTTTTGTATAAAGCACAATTATTCCAATTCCTTATTTTATATGCTTCGCACTTTTTTTCTTATCACCCCACTTCTTGGCTATTCGTTAAACTGATTTGTGGGTGTGGTGAGGGGTGTATTTATAGGCATTTTGAGGTTTGGGAAACTTTGCCCCTCCTGGTAGGAATGTATATCCCATACGTCACTAGCTCATGGACTCTTGTTAATATGAAAGAAATGAATTTATCAGGTAAGTTCTTACATAAATTATGTTTTTTTCTTTCATGATTCAGATAGAACAGGCAATTTTAAGCAACTTTCTAATTTACTGCTGTTATCAATTTCTTTCATGTAATTAACAAGAGTCCATGAGCTAGTGACGTATGGGATATACATTCCTACCAGGAGGGGCAAAGTTTCCCAAACCTTAAAATGCCTATAAATACACCCCTCACCACACCCACAAATCAGTTTTACAAACTTTGCCTCCAAGGGAGGTGGTGAAGTAAGTTTGTGCTAGATTCTACGTTGATATGCGCTCCGCAGCAAGTTGGAGCCCGGTTTTCCTCTCAGCGTGCAGTGAATGTCAGAGGGATGTGAGGAGTATTGCCTATTGAATGCAGTGATCTCCTTCTACGGGGTCTATTTCATAAGGTTCTCTGTTATCGGTCGTAGAGATTCATCTCTTACCTCCCTTTTCAGATCGACGATATACTCTTATATTTACCATTTCCTCTACTGATTCTCGTTTCAGTACTGGTTTGGCTTTCTACAAACATGTAGATGAGTGTCCTGGGGTAAGTAAGTCTTATTTTCTGTGACACTCTAAGCTATGGTTGGGCACTTTATTTATAAAGTTCTAAATATATGTATTCAAACATTTATTTGCCTTGACTCAGAATGTTCAACTTTCCTTATTTCCAGACAGTCAGTTTCATATTTGGGATTATGCTTTAAATTATCCTATTTTTTTTTCTTACCTCAAAAATTTGACTTTTTTCCCTGTGGGCTGTTAGGCTCGCGGGGGCTGAAAATGCTTCATTTTATTGCGTCATTCTTGGCGCGGACTTTTTTGGCGCAAAAATTCTTTTCCGTTTCCGGCGTCATACGTGTCGCCGGAAGTTGCGTCATTTTTGACGTTATTTTGCGCCAAAAATGTCGGCGTTCCGGATGTGGCGTCATTTTTGGCGCCAAAAGCATTTAGGCGCCAAATAATGTGGGCGTCTTATTTGGCGCCAAAAAATATGGGCGTCGCTTTTGTCTCCACATTATTTCAGTCGCATTTTTCATTTGCTTCTGGTTGCTAGAAGCTTGATGTTTGGCATTTTTTTCCCATTCCTGAAACTGTCTTATAAGGAATTTGATCTATTTTGCTTTATATGTTGTTTTTTCTCTTACATATTGCAAGATGTCTCACGTTGCATCTGAGCCAGAAGATACTACAGGAAAACCACTGCCTGCTGGATCTACCAAAGCTAAGTGTATCTGCTGTAAACTTTTGGTAGCTATTCCTCCAGCTGTTGTTTGTAATAATTGTCATGACAAACTTGTTAAAGCAGATAATATTTCCTTTAGTGATGTACCATTGCCTGTTGCAGTTCCCTCAACATCTAAGGTGCAGAATGTTCCTGATAACATAAGAGATTTTGTTTCTGAATCCATAAAGAAGGCTTTGTCTGTTATTTCTCCTTCTAGTAAACGTAAAAAGTCTTTTAAATCTTCTCTCTCTACAGATGAATTTTTAAATGAACACCATCATTCTGATTCTTTGGACTCTTCTGGTTCAGAGGATTCTATCTCAGAGATTGATGCTGATAAATCTTCATATTTATTTAAGATGGAATTTATTCGCTCTTTACTTAAAGAAGTACTAATTGCTTTAGAAATAGAGGATTCTAGTCCTCTTGATACTAATTCTATACGTTTGGATAAAGTTTTTAAAGCTCCTGCGGTTATTCCAGAAGTCTTTCCTGTTCCTAATGCTATTTCTGCAGTAATTTCTAAGGAATGGGATAAATTGGGTAATTCATTTACTCCTTCTAAACGTTTTAAGCAATTATATCCTGTTCCGCCTGACAGGTTAGAATTTTGGGACAAAATCCCTAAAGTTGATGGGGCTATTTCTACCCTTGCTAAACGTACTACCATTCCTACGTCAGATGGTACCTCGTTTAAGGATCCTTTAGATAGAAAAATTGAATCTTTTCTAAGAAAAGCTTATCTATGTTCAGGTAATCTTCTTAGACCTGCTATATCATTGGCTGATGTTGCTGCAGCTTCAACTTTTTGGTTGGAAACTCTAGCGCAACAAGTAACAAATCGTGATTCTCATGATATTATTATTCTTCTCCAGCATGCTAATAATTTCATCTGTGATGCCATTTTTGATATTATTAGAGTTGATGTTAGGTTTATGTCTCTGGCTATCTTAGCCAGAAGAGCTTTATGGCTTAAGACCTGGAATGCTGATATGGCTTCTAAATCAACTCTACTTTCCATTTCTTTCCAGGGAAACAATTATTTGGTTCTCAGTTGGATTCTATTATTTCAACTGTTACTGGTGGGAAAGGAACTTTTTTACCACAGGATAAAAAGTCTAAAGGTAAAAACAGGGCTAACAATCGTTTTCGTTCCTTTCGTTTCAACAAAGAACAAAAGCCTGATCCTTCATCCTCAGGAGCAGTTTCAGTTTGGAAACCATCTCCAGTCTGGAATAAATCCAAGCCTGCTAGAAAGGCAAAGCCTGCTTCTAAGGTACGGCCCTCATTCCAGTTCAGCTGGTAGGGGGCAGGTTACGTTTTTTCAAAGAAATTTGGATCAATTCTGTTCACAATCTTTGGATTCAGAACATTGTTTCAGAAGGGTACAGAATTGGTTTCAAGATGAGACCTCCTGCAAAGAGATTTTTTCTTTCCCATGTCCCAGTAAATCCAGTGAAAGCTCAAGCATTTCTGAATTGTGTTTCAGATCTAGAGTTGGCTGGAGTAATTATGCCAGTTCCAGTTCCGGAACAGGGGATGGGGTTTTATTCAAATCTCTTCATTGTACCAAAGAAGGAGAATTCCTTCAGACCAGTTCTGGATCTAAAATTATTGAATCGTTATGTAAGGATACCAACGTTCAAGATGGTAACTGTAAGGACTATATTGCCTTTTGTTCAGCAAGGGAATTATATGTCCACAATAGATTTACAGGATGCATATCTGCATATTCCGATTCATCCAGATCATTATCAGTTCCTGAGATTCTCTTTTCTAGACAAGCATTACCAATTTGTGGCTCTACCGTTTGGCCTTGCTACAGCTCCAAGAATTTTCACAAAGATTCTCGGTGCCCTTCTGTCTGTAATCAGAGAACAGGGTATTGTGGTATTTCCTTATTTGGACGATATCTTGGTACTTGCTCAGTCTTTACATTTAGCAGAGTCTCATACGAATCGACTTGTGTTGTTTCTTCAAGATCATGGTTGGAGGATCAATTTACCAAAAAGTTCTTTGATTCCTCAAACAAGGGTAACCTTTCTGGGTTTCCAGATAGATTCAGTGTCCATGACTCTGTCTTTAACAGACAAGAGACGTCTAAAATTGATTACAGCCTGTCGAAACCTTCAGTCTCAATCATTCCCTTCGGTAGCCTTATGCATGGAAATTCTAGGTCTTATGACTGCTGCATCGGACGCGATCCCCTTTGCTCGTTTTCACATGTGACCTCTTCAGCTCTGTATGCTGAACCAATGGTGCAGGGATTACACGAAGATATATCAATTAATATCTTTAAAACCGATTGTTCGGCACTCTCTAACGTGGTGGACAGATCACCTTCGTTTAATTCAGGGGGCTTCTTTTGTTCTTCCGACCTGGACTGTAATTTCAACAGATGCAAGTCTCACAGGTTGGGGAGCTGTGTGGGGATCTCTGACGGCACAAGGAGTTTGGGAATCTCAGGAGGTGAGATTACCGATCAATATCTTGGAACTCCGTGCAGTTTTCAGAGCTCTTCAGTTTTGGCCTCTTCTGAAGAGAGAATCGTTCATTTGTTTTCAGACAGACAATGTCACAACTGTGGCATACATCAATCATCAAGGAGGGACTCACAGTCCTCTGGCTATGAAAGAAGTATCTCGAATTTTAGTTTGGGCGGAATCCAGCTCCTGTCTAATCTCTGCGGTTCATATCCCAGGTGTAGACAATTGGGAAGCGGATTATCTCAGTCGCCAAACGTTGCATCCGGGCGAATGGTCTCTTCACCCAGAGGTATTTCTTCAGATTGTTCAAATGTGGGGGCTCCCAGAGATAGATCTGATGGCCTCTCATCTAAACAAGAAACTTCCCAGGTATCTGTCCAGATCCCGGGATACTCAGGCGGAGGCAGTGGATGCATTATCACTTCCTTGGAAGTATCATCCTGCCTATATCTTTCCGCCTCTAGTTCTTCTTCCAAGAGTTATCTCCAAGATTCTGAGGGAATGCTCGTTTGTTCTGCTAATAGCTCCGGCATGGCCTCACAGGTTTTGGTATGCGGATCTTGTCCGGATGGCATCTTGCCAACCATGGACTCTTCCGTTAAGACCAGACCTTCTGTCACAAGGTCCTCTTTTCCATCCGGATCTGAAATCCTTAAATTTAAAGGTATGGAGATTGAACGCTTGATTCTTGGTCATAGAGGTTTCTCTGACTCCGTGATTAATACTATGTTACAGGCTCGTAAATCTGTATCTCGAGAGATATATTATAGAGTCTGGAAGACTTATATTTCTTGGTGTCTTTCTCATCATTTTTCTTGGCATTCTTTTAGAATACCGAGAATTTTACAGTTTCTTCAGGATGGTTTAGATAAGGGTTTGTCCGCAAGTTCTTTGAAAGGACAAATCTCCGCTCTTTCTGTTCTTTTTCACAGAAAGATTGCTATTCTTCCTGATATTCATTGTTTTGTACAAGCTTTTGGTTCGTATAAAACATTAAGTCAATTTCTCCTCCTTGGAGTTTGAATTTGGTTCTGGGAGCTCTTCAAGCTCCTCCGTTTGAACCTATGCATTCATTGGACATTAAATTACTTTCTTGGAAAGTTTTGTTCCTTTTGGCCATCTCTTCTGCTAGAAGAGTTTCTGAATTATCTGCTCTTTCGTGTGAGTCTCCTTTTCTGATTTTTCATCAGGATAAGGCGGTGTTGCGAACTTCTTTTGAATTTTTACCTAAAGTTGTGAATTCCAACAACATTAGTAGAGAAATTGTGGTTCCTTCATTATGTCCTAATCCTAAGAATTCTAAGGAGAAATCATTGCATTCTTTGGATGTTGTTAGAGCTTTGAAATATTATGTTGAAGCTACGAAATCTTTCCGTAAGACTTCTAGTCTATTTGTTATCTTTTCCGGTTCTAGGAAAGGCCAGAAAGCTTCTGCCATTTCTTTGGCATCTTGGTTGAAATCTTTAATTCATCTTGCCTATGTTGAGTCGGGTAAAATTCCGCCTCAGAGAATTACAGCTCATTCTACTAGGTCAGTATCTACTTCCTGGGCGTTTAGGAATGAAGCTTCGGTTGACCAGATCTGCAAAGCAGCAACTTGGTCCTCTTTGCATACTTTTACTAAATTCTACCATTTTGATGTATTTTCTTCTTCTGAAGCAGTTTTTGGTAGAAAAGTTCTTCAGGCAGCGGTTTCAGTTTGAATCTTCTGCTTATGTTTTTTGTTAAACTTTATTTTGGGTGTGGATTATTTTCAGCAGGAATTGGCTGTCTTTATTTTATCCCTCCCTCTCTAGTGACTCTTGTGTGGAAAGATCCACATCTTGGGTAGTCATTATCCCATACGTCACTAGCTCATGGACTCTTGTTAATTACATGAAAGAAAACATAATTTATGTAAGAACTTACCTGATAAATTCATTTCTTTCATGGTGGTTTTGATTTTTTTGTATAAAGCACAATTATTCCAATTCCTTATTTTATATGCTTCGCACTTTTTTTCTTATCACCCCACTTCTTGGCTATTCGTTAAACTGATTTGTGGGTGTGGTGAGGGGTGTATTTATAGGCATTTTAAGGTTTGGGAAACTTTGCCCCTCCTGGTAGGAATGTATATCCCATACGTCACTAGCTCATGGACTCTTGTTAATATGAAAGAAATGAATTTATCAGGTAAGTTCTTACATAAATTATGTTTTTCTTCATTCTCTTGTTATCTTTATTTGAAAAAGAAGGCATCTAAGCTAAGGAGCCATCCAATTTTTGGTTCAGAATCCTGGAAAGCACTTGTTTATTGTCGCTGTCCAATCAGTAAGGACAACCCAGGTTGTGAACCAAAAATGGTCCGGCTTCTAAACTTACATTCTTTCTTTTCAAATAAAGATAGCAAGAGAATGAAAAAAAAATGTAAAAGGAGTAAATTACAAAGTTGCTTAAAATCGAATGCTCTATCTGAATTATGAAAGAAAAAATGTGTATCATGGTCCCTTTAAGAGATTCCATAGTTTCCTTAAAAGATTCTGAAAAGCAAGATCGGTATTAAAGGGTTAGTCAAGTCAAAATTAAACTTTCATGATTCAGATAGAGCACCCTATTTTAAACGGCATTCCAATTCACTTCCATTATCTAAATGTGCACAATCTTTTTATACACACTTTCTGAGACACCAGCTCCTACTGAGCATGTGCATGATTCACAGTGCTATACGCATATGCATTTTGTAAATAGCTGATGGCTGTCATATGATGCATAGGAAGGAAAAATCTACTACTCATTTGAAAATCAAACTAACGCCTAGATTTAGAGTTTTGCGGCCAAAGGGGTGCGTTAGCTACGCGTGCTTTTTTCTGGCCGCACCTTTTAAATACCGTTGGTATTTAGAGTTCACAGAATGGCTGCGTTAGGCTCCAAAAAAGGAGCGTAGAGCATATTTACCGCAACTTCAACTCTCGATACCAGTGGTGCTTACGGATGCGGCCAGCTTCAAAAACGTGCTCGTGCACGATTCCCCCATAGAAAACAATGGGGCTGTTTGAGCTGAAAAAAAACCTAACACCTGCAAAAACGCCGCGTTCAGCTCCTAACGCAGCCCCATTGTTTGCTATGGGGAAACACTTCCTACGTCTGCACCTAACACTCTAACATGTACCCCGAGTCTACACACCCCTAACACTTATTAACCCCTATTCTGCCGCCCCCGCTATCGCTGACACCTGCATATTTTTTTTTAACCCCTAATCTGCCGCTCCGTAAACCGCCGCTACTTACATTATCCCTATGTACCCCTAATCTGCTGCCCCTAACACCGCCAACCCCTATATTATATTTATTAACCCCTAATTTGCCCCCCACAACGTCCCCTCCACCTGCCTACACTTATTAACCCCTAATCTGCCGAGCGGACCGCACCGCTATTATAATAAAGTTATTAACCCCTAATCCGCCTCACTCCCGCCTCAATAACCCTATAATAAATAGTATTAACCCCTAATCTGCCCTCCCTAACATCGCCGACACCTAACTTCAAACATTAACCCCTAATCTGCCGACTGGAGCTCACCGCTATTCTAATAAATGTATTAACCCCTAAAGCTAAGTCTAACCCTAACTCTAACACCCCCCTAAATTAAATATAATTTAAATCTAACAAAATAAATTAACTCTTATTAAATAAATTATTCCTATTTAAAGCTAAATACTTACCTGTAAAATAAATCCTAATATAGCTACAATATAAATTATAATTATATTATAGCTATTTTAGGATTTATATTTATTTTACAGGTAACTTTGTATTTATTTTAACCAGGTACAATAGCTATTAAATAGTTAAGAACTATTTAATAGCTAAAATAGTTAAAATAATTACAAAATTACCTGTAAAATAAATCCTAACCTAAGTTACAATTAAACCTAACACTACACTATCAATAAATTAATTAAATAAAATACCTACAATTATCTACAATTAAACCTAACACTACACTATCAATAAATTAATTAAATACAATACCTACAAATAAATACATTTAAATAAACTAACTAAAGTACAAAAAATAAAAAAGAACTAAGTTACAAAAAATAAAAAAATATTTACAAACATTAGAAAAATATTACAACAATTTTAAACTAATTACACCTACTCTAAGCCCCCTAATAAAATAACAAAGACCCCCAAGATAAAAAAAATGCCCTACCCTATTCTAAATTACAAAAGTTCAAAGCTCTTTTACCTTACCAGCCCTGAACAGGGCCCTTTGCGGGGCATGCCCCAAGAAATTCAGCTCTTTTGCCTGTAAAAAAAAACATACAATACCCCCCCCCAACATTACAACCCACCACCCACATACCCCTAATCTAACCCAAGCCCCCCTTAAATAAACCTAACACTAAGCCCCTGAAGATCTTCCTACCTTATCTTCACCTCGCGGGTATCACACCGATCGGTCCTGGCTCCAAAATCTTCATCCAACCCAAGCGGGGGCTGGCGATCCATAATCCTGCGGCTGAAGAGGTCCAGAAGAGGCTCTAAAGTCTTCATCCTATCCGGGAAGAAGAGGCGATCCAGACCGGCAACCATCTTGATCCAAGCGGCATCTTCTATCTTCATCCGATGAGGAACGGCTCCATCGTGAAGACCTCCAGCGCGGATCAATCTTCTTCCGACGACGTCCAACTGAAGAATGACGGTTCCTTTAAGGGACGTCATCCAAGATGGCGTCCCTCGAATTCCGATTGGCTGATAGGATTCTATCAGCCAATCGGAATTAAGGTAGGAAAATTCTGATTGGCTGATGGAATCAGCCAATCAGAATCAAGTTCAATCCGATTGGCTGATCCGATCAGCCAATCAGATTGAGCTCGCATTCTATTGGCTGTTCCGATCACCCAATAATAATTTATTTAATAAGAGTTAATTTATTTCGTTAGATTTAAATTATATTTAACTTAGGGGGGTGTTAGTGTTAGGGTTAGACTTAGCTTTAGGGGTTAATCCATTTATTACAGTAGCGGCGAGATTCAGTCGGCAGATTAGGGGTTAATAATTGAAGTTAGGTGTCGGCGATGTTAGGGAGGGCAGATTAGGGGTTAATACTATTTATT